>NC_091549.1:53555050-53556658 GCF_042767895.1 Penaeus vannamei
CCTCTCTTCCCATTAGCCCCTCCCTCCGTCCCTAACTCCTTCTCTTCCCCCTTCCTCCCCTCCCTCCCTCCACGGTAACCTTACTTTCCTCCCTCCCTCCCTTCCCTACAGTAACTCCTTCCCTGTCTACCCTCCCCCAATACCCCTTTCCTTCCTCCCGTCCGGTAACCCCCTTCCCCTACAGCCTACCCCCCCCCTCTTTCCTCACTCCCCCCTGTAACCTTCCCCCCCTCTTCCTCCCTCCCCTATAGCCTCCCCCTCCCCCCTTCCTCACTCCCCCGTAGCCTTTTACCCGCCTCTTCCTCCCTCCTCTCTAGCCTTCCCCCCTTCCCACTCACTCCCCTGTAGCCCCCCTCATCCCTTCCACTCACTCCTCTGTAGTCTCCCTCCCCTTCCTCCCTCCCCTCTAGCCTCCACCCCCCTCCTCTTCCCTCCCCTCCCTGTAGCCTCCACCACTCTTCCCACTCACTCCCCCTGTAACCTCCCCCTTCCTCACTCCCCACTCTAGCCCCCCTTCACCTTCCCTCCCCTCCCCTCTGGCCCCTCTCCCCCGCTTCCCTCCCTCCCCTGGCAGCCCCCTCCACCCTCTTCCTCCACTCCCCTGTAGCCTCTCCCCCTTCCCCACGCTACCCCGCTTCCTCCTTCCCCCTTCCTCCCCCTCTAGCCCCCCCTCCCTCCCGTCCCTCCCTCCCCTCTAGCCCCCCCTCATCCCTTCCTCCCTCCCCTGTAGCCTCCACCCCCTTCCTCCCCTCTAACCTTCCCCCCCTCCATTCCCCCTCCCGGTACCCCAGTCGAACCCCGGTGCGTGGGTTCGCCGGACACGCACACGCACACGCTACGAAGAGAGGAAGTCCTTTAGCCAAGTCGATATACAGCGGCGTCTCTCTTTTACACGCTCGTCAAGTCGGCGGTGTTTGGATACGTAAAAAAAATGGAGGGAAAGGAAGGGGATGGTGGTGAGGATTGGGAAGGTGCCGTGGGGGAAAAGGGTGAAGGGGGAAGGAGAGAAGAGTTGAGGGAGGTTGAAAGTACGTGGGGGCGTGGGATGGAATAGGGGGGTTTGGATAGGGAGGAGGGGATTGCGGGCGGATGGGGAGGGAGGAAGGGGAGTATTGGGGGCGTTTGGGGAAGGCGTGTGGGGGCGTGGGATGGATAAGAGGGACGGATAGGGAATTGAAGTGAAAGACAGAGAGTGGACAGTGGTAGGGAAGATATTCAATAAAAAAATGAAATAAAAAAATGGAAAAATATATGTTCTCCCTCTTGTCGCCTCCACCCTCCTCCCCCCCGTCATTTTACTTCCATAAATCAGGAACCTTGTTAAAGAGAATATTTATAGGGATGTGAAAGCGTATGACCGTATTTTTCTCACTCTCCTCCCCTATTTTCCTACTTCCTCCCCCTCCCCCTCCCCCTCCCCCTTTTCCCCACCTCCAAACCCATTTCGATCACGTTTCCCCATTCACGCCTCCCTCCTCACTCCCTCCCCCTCCTCTTCCTCCTCCCCCTCTCTCCTCCTCCCTCCTTCTCCTTCCCCTCCTCCTCCCTTCTCCTTCTCCCTCCTCCTCCTCTTCCTCCCCTCTTCCTCTTCCTCCCCCTTTTTTCCTC
>NC_091549.1:53557158-53559658 GCF_042767895.1 Penaeus vannamei
AGCTGGGAGTTGTCAAGGGGTTGTGATACACAAGCGGGTGTCATCTCACGGCCGAGGAGTATCCATGAATGTCACAGATAACAACCTTGCGTCTAAGAAAAACACTTACCGAAGCGCTGTGTAACAAAGGCTCCCAGTGATTGATACCTTAGATTACAGTGCCTCGGCCTCGGTTAATGGCCCGAGTAACAAACAGTGCCCGCGGTGCTTCGAGTGCCATCCAGTGCCTCCTCCTCGCAACTGTAGTCATTCGTGTTCTTGGATGAAGTCATGGAGCTTTAATGAACCCTCTCGGTGGCATTGTCATGAGGTGGTAATGTCTTCATCTCTCTCTCTCTCTCGTATGTATGTTGTCGTGTTCTATGCTGCCAGTGGTTCTCCCTCTCTCTCCCTCTCTCTTCTCCGTGTGTGTCTGTCATGTGGTGGGGATGTCTCTCTCTCTCGATTCATGCATGTTGTCATAAGCTCGCTATGCCCCCGCCCCCGTCTTTCTCTCCTTCGAGGATGTTGTCATGCGACAGTAATGGCTCTCTCTCCCTTTATGTACGTCATGACACGTGACAGTAGCCGCTCGTGAGGACTGTCACAGGCGACGCCGTGTCCCTCCCGGCCGTGGCGAGGACCGGGCTGTCGTAGTGTGCGCGCGCTCCCTCGTTGAGCCAATCAACTTGCACATGACAGGGCAAGGGTTAGCGTCCTCCCTTTCCCCTCCCTTCCCCCTTTCTCTCCCCTCTCCCTCTCTCTCCCTTCCCCCTATCTCCCTCCTCCTCCCTTTACCCTTGCTATCCCCCACCCTTCAATCTCCCTTAATCCCCCTTCTCCCTCTCCTCCTTCCTTCTCCCTCCTTCCCTCCTCCCCTCCTCCCCTCCTTCCCTTCTCCCCTCCTTCCCCTCTCCCATCCTCCCCTCCTTCCCTCCTCCTCTCCTCCCCTCTCTCAACATTCCATGATATATGTCTGAGGGAGTTGTGTAATTTATGGCTCGTTGTAGCATATATATTATCTAAATTGTAGCCTGCGTATGATGTCGATTGTAGCCACTAAATTATTTTTGACAATGGTCTAAATATTATGCCGATTGTAGTACAGTCATTTGTGGTGCTCGTTGCTCGCTCGTTCAGAAAAAAAAAACGTTCTCTCTAACTTGCCTTCGACTCTATGGCGTGGTCCGTATGAGAACAAAGGGAGGGATAATACGAGTTTTATTTATTTATTTATTTATTTTCATTAAGCTCAACATTGCTCGTTGCTCGCTCGTTCAAAAAAAAAAAAAAAAAAACCGTTCTCTCTAACTTGCCTTCGACTCTATGACGTGGTTTGTATTAGAGCAAAGGGAGGGATAATACGAGTTTTAATTATTTATTTATTTATTTGTTCATTAAGCTTCACATTATTGCCAGATTCATTGTTTATTTTTTTTTTCATTAAGCTCCACATTATTGCTAGATTCATTGTTTATTATTATTTTTTTTTTTTATTAAGCTCCACATTATTGCCAGATTTATTGTTTATTATTATTTTTTTTCATTAAGCTCCACATTATTGCCAGATTCATTGTTTATTTTTTTTTTTTTCATTACCCTCCACATTATTGCCAGATTAATTGTTTATATATATTTTTTCATTAAGCTCCACATTATTGCCAGATTCTTTTTTTTTTTTTTTTTTTTTATTAAGCTCCACATTACTGCCAGATTCATTGTTTATTTTATTATCTTTTTCATTAAGCTCCACATTATTGCCAGATTCATTGTTTATTTATTATTTTTTTCATTAAGCTCCACATTATTGCCAGATTCAGAGTTTATTTTTTTTTTTCATTAAGCTCCACATTATTGCCAGATTCAGAGTTTATTTTTTTTTTCATTAAGCTCCACATTATTGCCAGATTCATCGAGTCTTATATTTTATTTTATTTTTTTTTTTTTTCATTAAGCTCCACATTATTGCCAGATCCATCGAGTCCTCAAGATGGACCGAAATCAATTAAGGAAGCGCATGAATATTCACAATCGCCGGGAATTCCCCATGTCTTGGAGCTATAAAATCTTCTCAATATACATACGAGATAAGAACAGTCTACCCTTTCTCTTGCCCATGTCAGGGATGGGTGCAGAGCCAGCAGTGGTACCTTGGATCCTTCTGTCTTTCCCTTCCTCTCTTTTCCCTATTTTTTCACTTCTTCTCTCTCCTTCTCCCCTTTTCTTATCTTTTTTCTCTTTCTCCTGCTGCTCATTTCTCTCTCCTTCACTTCTTCTCTCTCCTTCACTTCTTCTCTCTCCTTCTCCTCTTTTCCTATCCTTTTTCTCTTTCTCCTGCTGCTCATTTCTCTCTTCTTCTCCCCTCCTCTGTCCTTTTCTCTTTCCTTTGTCTCTCACTCCTCCTCTCTCTTTCTCTCCCTTTCCTACCCTTCTATCTTTCGAAATCATGTTCATTTTTCTTCTCCTCTTCTCCCTCTCCCCTACCCCTTTCTCTTTCCCCTACCATTTCTCCCCTTCACCT
>NC_091549.1:53564658-53572158 GCF_042767895.1 Penaeus vannamei
CTACTACTATCACCACCACCGCCACTACTATTACAACTACTACTACTACTTCTACTACTACTAGTATCACCACCACCACATCACTGCTACTACTATTACTACCTTTGCCTCGACTTCTAATGCTGTTTTTGTTAAGGCATAGAACAAACACAACAAAACAGTGTAACAAAATGCATTTTTTGGTTTTCTTCTTGTTCCTTTCCATTTTTTTGCTTCTTCGTCGTCGTCTTCTTCGCTTTTTTCTTTTTTTTCTTCTTCTTCTTCTTTATCATCATCTGCTTCTTCTTCTTCTTCTCCTTCTTCATTATCATCGTCTTCTTCTTCTTCCTCTTCTGCTCCTTCTTCATCATCTTCTTCTTCTCCTTCTTCTTCATCATCATCATCATCATCATCCTCATCCTCATCATCATCATCCTCATCCTCATCATCATCATCATCATCTTTTTCTTCTCCTTTCTTCATCATCATCTTCTTCTTCTTCTTTGTTTGCCTGCTTGCTCGTGCGATAATTACCAGAGACACACACAGCGATGAAGATGAAATTATAAATAAGAAAATAAGAATAAGAAAACATAGAGAGAAGAAGAAAGCGAACAAGACTGAAACCTTTTTTTCTTTTCTTTTTTTTTTCTTTTTTTGAAGGGGGGGGGGGGTGTTACACTACACAGCACGTCAGAGTCAGTCAGTCAGAGGGCTTGGCTGTCGGGAAATATATTGAGTTTGGAAGAGGGTGAGAAAGAGAGAGGGGGAGAGGGAGAGAGAAGGAGAGAAAGAGGGGGGGAAATAGAAAGAAAGAGAGAGAGAGGAGGGGAGGGGGAGATAGAGAGAGAGAGAGAGAGAGGGAGGGAGAGAGAGAGAGGGAGAGAGAGAGAGAGAGAGAGAGAGAGAGGGAGGTAGTGGGGAAGGAAGAACGAAAGAGAGAGAGAGAGAGAGAGAGAGAGAGAGAGAGAGAGAGAGGGAGAGAGAGGTAGTGGGGGAGGAGAGAACGAGAGAGAGAGAGAGAGAGAGAGAGAGAGAGAGAGAGAGAACGAGAGAGAGAGAGGGAGACAGCAGAGACGCAGAGGAGATGAGAGAGGGAGAGAGGGGGAGGGAGGTGGAGCTGAGTACGAGAAAGAAAATAAACTCTCATTTTGCAGTTGGAGAGAGAGAGTGAGGTGAGGCAGAGACGCAGAGGAGATGAAGGGGGAGAAGGGGAGGTGGAGCTGAGACTCGACCTCCCTCCCCTCCTTCTCCTCCCTCCCCCTCCCCTCCCTCCTCCTTCCTGCCCCCTTTCCGACCTCCAACTCAACCTTTTGCCGTGTTGCGAATTTTTAATCTTTTTCTTTTTTTTCTATCTTTTTTTTCTTCTTCTTCTTCGTCGTCGTCGTCGGGTGTGAATCTTTTCCTCGTCTTACTCTATCTCTTCTCTCTTTCTTCTCTTTAACTTTCCCTTTTTTCCTTCCACTTTCGTACAGTTCGGCATCATGTTCTTGTCATTTCTTTTTTTCTATTTTTTCATCTTTTTCTTCCTCTCTTCTATATATAACGGAGAGAACAGCGACTCTATTTTCTTTTCTTTTTTCCTTTATTTATTTATTTATTTATTTTTATTTATTATTATTATCTTTTTTTTTTGTAAGAGCGAAGCTTGGAAAATAAAAGGCAGATAGAAATGAAGCGAAATTAATAGATAAAGAAAAATAAAGATAGTTTGTTCGTTTCTTTATTCTGTTTATTCGCGAATCTATCATTCTGGTCTTTAAGTTTCTCTTTGTCTCAATTCATTGTATGTCTTTTTGTATTCTCTCGTATTTTATCTTTTTTTTTTTTTTTTTTGTAATGTTCTCGATTAATTATTTCTATTGGTTCATTTTTTGTTCATTCATTCATTCTCCTTTCTCTCTTTTTGTCTCTCCTCTCCTCTCCTCTCTCTCTCTCTCTCTCTCTCTCTCTCTCTCTCTCTCTCTCTCTCTCTCTCTCTCTCTCTATCTATCTCTCTCTCTCTCTCTCTCTCTCCTTTCCCTCCCTCCCTCCCTCCCTCCCTCCCTCTTTCTCTCTCTCTATCTCCCTCCCTGCCTCTCTCTCTCTCTCTCTCTCTCTCTCTCTCTCTCTCTCCCTCTCTCTCTCTCTCTCTCTCTCTCTCTCTCTCTCTCTCTCTCTCTCTCTCTCTCTCTCTCTCTCTCTCTCTCCCTCCCTCCCTCTCTCTCTCTCTCTCCCTCCCTCCCTCCCTCTCTCTCTCTCTCTCTCCCTCCCTCTTTCTCTCTCTCTCTTCTCTCCTTCATTCACAATTCTGTCTACTTGTTTACTTGCTTATTTCTACATCCAATAATGTATCTATTCATTTACAACAATTGCCTTAAAAGGTCAACTCTAAAAGAAAAGCATTATTATAAACAACCACAAACTACCTAATTTGGCTAAATGGAGCGATCTTTTGCACAATTCCACGCAATTTATTCGTTATTCCCACTTGCCATAATCTCAAACGGGAAAGAGGAAACAACGACATTAACAAACGACGTACTATAAAAAAAAAAACAGAAAAAAAAATCTGTATAAACTTTAAACGGTAAGTTCAAATAAACAAAACGAAAATTTCTTTATAAACTTTAAACGACGTAATATAAAAAACAGAAAAAAAAAATCTTTATAAACTTTAAACGGTGAATTCAAATAAACAAACGTAAATTTCTTTATAAACTTTAAACGATGAATTCAAATAAACAAAACAAAAATTTCTTTATAAACTTTAAACGATGAATTCAAATAAACAAAACGAAAAATTCTTTATAAACTTTAAACGGTAAATTCAGAGCGCGTTGGAGTTTTAGCGAAAGGAATATCGACTCTGTAAATATTTTTGATATTCGTTATAACCACACTCTTGATAAGAGGAATGGGATCTCATGTCAAGGGGGACATTGTATACTATTATGTACGCCATATTGTACCACCCACCCAACTAGCCACGTGCAGAGAGAGAGAGAAAGAGGGAGGGAGGGAGGGAGAGAGAGAGGGAGGGAGGGGTAGGGAAGGAGGAAGGGAGGGAGGGAGGGGAGAGAGAGAGAGAGAGAGAGAGAGAGAGAGAGAGAGAGAGAGAGAGGGAGGGAGGGAGAGAGAGAGAGAGAGAGAGAGAGAGAGAGAGAGAGAGAGAGAGAGAGAGAGAGAGAGAGAGTGAGAGATAGATAGATAGAGAGAGAGAGAGAGAGAAAGAAACAGACAGAGAGAGACTGACAGGCAGACAGAGAGAGAGAGAGACAGAGAATGAGAGAGAGAGAGAGAGACGGAAATAATCTCCGAACTTTAGAAAAAAAAGAAAAAATGCAGACGCACAGATAGAACAGCGAAACACAAAGAGAGAGAGAAAACCCCCTCCCTCCCTCCCCCTCACCCCCCCCCCCCCCCCGCAGAAAGGAAATCCAAGCCAACCCGTTTCCCTCTCGTCTACACAACCCGGACGGAGTCAAGATGATCTCGAGGGGAACGCCAACAGACCTCCAAGTAAGTGTTATTTACCATCTCTCTTTCCTCCCGCCTTCTCCTCCTCCTCCTCCTCCCTCCTTCTCCCTTCCTCCTCCCTCCTTCCCCCACCTGAATAGGCCTGAGGTTTTGCAATGAGGGAGAGAGGAGAGATAGAGTTCCTCCTGCAATTTGTTGTCTTAATGGACAGAGCGGTTTACTTGAGTCTCTTCAGGTTATTATCTGTTACTCGACCCTGATGTATTGTATTGTGTGTCGGGGGGTTCGCTAGGCGTGGGTGTTTTATTTTTGTGTTTTTCTTTTTTTGCGTTTTGTGTTTTTTTCTTCTTCTTTTTCTCTTCTTTTCGTTTTTATTTTCTCTTCTTTTCGTTTTGAGTTTTTTTCTATTTTCTTTTTCTCTTCTTTGAGTTTTTATTTTCTCTTCTTTTCGTTTCTTTTGTATGTGTTTTTTTTTCTATTTTCTTTTTCTCTTCTTTTCGTTTTTTTTTTTTTTTTGAGTTTTGTGTCTTTTTTTGTTTTTTTTTCTTCGTCTCATATTTCTTATTCCTGTTTCATAGTCTTTGTTGATGTGAAGACTTGTTTTTAAAGATGTAGTTGGGCTATTATGATGATTAACACTGAGAAAATAGTATTGGTGATTATTATTACGAAAATATTTAGTATATTTCAAACTATACACAAAAAGAAAAAGAAAAAAAAAACTAAAACGAACAGAGAAGCACAAAAATAAGCTAGCTCAAAAAAGACACGCAAACACACACACACACACACACACACACAAACACACACATACACACATATAAATACACACACACACACATACACACACACACACACACACACACACACACACACACACACACACACACGCACGCACGCACGCACACACACACACACACATACATACATACACACACACACACACACACACACACACACACACACACACACACACACACACACACACACACACAAACACACAACACAACCCCCCCCCCCCAACACACTCACAATCCTCCCCCACCCCATCCCACACACACACACACACACACAAATCATGTACACACACACACACGAACGTACACATAAACGCACGCGCTTACACACGCACACTCAGTTACTTTTTGAGTAAGTTATCCAGATTTACAGCATCATTATTTCACTCAGAACATTAGATAAATAACAGTATTTTCCTTGTGGCGACACTTTGATGTTCTTTGCTTCGGTTTAATGTGGAGAAATGGCTTGCAGTAATCAAGATTATGCTAACGAATAATTAAAGAAAGATAGCCATATATGTATGCATATGTATATATATATATATATACATACATATATATATATATATATATATATATATATATATATATATATATACATACATATATGTGCGTGTTTGTGCGTGTTTGTGTGTGTGTGTGTGTATGTGTGTGTGTGTGTGCGTGTGTGCGTGTGTGTGTGTGTGTGTGTGTGCGTGTGTGTGTGTGTATATTACTACCATTAATACTATTATCATTATCATATTTACTGTAATTATTATCATCATCATTACTGTTATTATAATTTTAGTTGCTGGTGTTATCATTATTATTATTGTCATAATCACTAGCATCATTAGTATTACTGTTATTATTATCATTATCATTAGTATTAACCTGTTTTTTTATTAAAATTATCATTTCTCATTATGCTTATTGTTATCATTATTATTATTATCATTAATATTATTATTGCTGTTGTTATCATCATTATTGTTATTATTATTAATATCATTATTGTTTTAATTATCATCATTATTATTATTATCATCATTATTACATTATCATTATCATTACTATCATTATCATTAATATTAGATTTATCATTATCATTATCATTATAATCATCATCATTATTATTATCATAAATTTGATCATGATCGAATATTATATTTATCATATTACCTTTATCTTTATCATTATCTATATGATCATCCTCAGTATCACTTCTCTTTTCATTATGATTATGATGACGATTATCCTCATCATAATCATCATCATCATTATCATTATTATCATCATTATCATCATTATCACTATTACCATTACTGTTATCAATATATATCAATATTACCATCGCTATTACTATCATATTACTATCATTACCACCACCATTGAATAATACCATCACTAACAATACTATAACACCATAAACATGTTCAAAACAAGTTCTTCATGCACTTAAACGCAAATCATTACCATTTTCCATTTCCAGTAATACCTTTAGTCTCCCTCTCGTGTTCTCCAATTAACTATCATGAACTTCCTGCTCTAATTAATTCTATCTTACTCCCAAGCCTTCATGTCCCTCGTTTCTCCTTTAATTGCACTTTATCTCTATCTCATTAACTCTCTTCCAAGTCTATCAATTATTCTCGTCTTTCATGTTCCTTCTTCGGTTCTTTGAATGTCTTTCTTGCTTCCCCTTCTTGTGTTTCTGCGTCTGACTCTCTCTCGCCTTCTCTATTTTCTTTGTCTTTTTCTTTTCTTTTTCTTTTTAGTCTGTCTGTCTTTTTTCTCTCTCTTTGTTTCTGTTTGTTTGTGTCTGCTTTTCTGTCTCATACTCTCTCTCTCTCTCTGTCTCTCTCTCTCTATCTATCTATCTATCTATATCTATATCTGTATCTATATCTATATCTATATCTATATCTATATCTATCTATCTATCTATCTATCTATTTATCTATCTATCTATCTATCTATCTATCTATCTATCTATCTATCTATCTATCTATCTATCTATCTATCTATCTATCTATATATATATATATATATATATATATATATATATATATATATATATATATATATATATATATATATATATATATATATATATATGTTTATATATATGTGTGTGTGTGTGTACAACTATATATCCATCTTCATCTCTCCTTTCATCCTCTCTCTCTCTCTCTTTCTTCCCACCTTTCGCTTTCCTTTCGACTCCTACCCCCTCCCCTTCTCCCTCCCTCACTCCCCTCCCTCCACAGACCTTCACCCTTCCCTCCCTCCTCTGCCCCTCCCCCTCCCTCTTTTCCCTTTCTCTCTCCCACTTTCTCTCTCTCTTTCTTTCTTTTCCGTCTACGTCATCCTCCATCACTCGCATTTCCACGGTTGGCCTCTCTCTTTGCGCTGTCATTTCCTGTCTCCCATATCCTGACTTTTCCTGCGTCCCTGTTTATCATCCCTCCTTTTATCTCCTCCTTCCTTCCTTCCCTCGCTTCGTCTTCCTTTCCGAGTAGCATTTCAGGAGTCCAGACACCCCCCCCCCACCTCCCTCCTCTCCCCTCTCCTCCTCTCTTTCTCCTCCTCGTCTTGAGAAAAGCCAGGACATCTTCCGTGGTATCTGTTGTTATTATTATTATTATTGTTGTTGGTATTATTGTTTGTCTTCTTTTAATGTCATTACGATTATTATTATAATCATTGTTATTATCATTAATATCACCATTATTATTATCATTATTGCTATCTTTTTTATGAATGTTATTATTATTATTATTATTATTATTATCATTATTGTTTTGTGTTATTATCATTGTCATTATCATTACTATTATCATTATTATCATTATCATCTTTTTTATCATTATTGTTATTATCATCATCGGCATCATTATTTTTTTATCATTAATAATACTATCATAATTATTGTAAAAAATATTAGTAGTAGTAGCATCATACTAGCATTAGCAATAGCATAATCTTAGTAATATCATTATGCATACAACTATTATTATTAATTCTGTAATGAACACCCGTAAACACACACACACATACACTCATACTTACTTACACACACAAACACACACACACACACTTAGACACAAACTTGTACTCAAAGACATACACAGACACAGACATAGACACAGATACAGACACAGACACAGACACAGACACAGATACAGACACAGACACAGACACAGACGCACATAAACATAAACACACACAAGCACACACATTACATACACACAGCTAAAAAAAAAAAAAAAAAAAAAAA
>NC_091549.1:53577158-53589658 GCF_042767895.1 Penaeus vannamei
GAGAAAGAGAGAGAGCAAAAATAAGTGAGATAGAGAGAGAAAGAGAAAGAAAGTTTTTTGTTGACAAAGGAAGTCATTCATGAAGCGACGTGACCAATATTCCTTCAAATGACACTACTTTTATTTCCTGCTTGATAATACCCTTTTTCCATCTAATACTAATTTTCCTACTTTCTCTACCCCTTTTACTGCTATTACTACTACTACTATTGCTATTACTACTATTACTATTACTATTACTACCTCTACTACTACCATTACTACTGCTACTACCACCATCACCACTATTTCTACTACTATCATATAAGTACTTCTTCTACTATTGCTACTACCATTACTGCTGCTTCTACCACCACCACTGTTACTACTACTATTGCTAATCCTACCATTACTACTTCCATTACCACCACCACCACTACTACTACTCCTGTTACTACTACTACCGTAATATTACTACTGCTACCACCACCACCACCACATTCTTACAACTACTACTATTCTTCTACTACTGCTACTACTACTTTTACTACTACTATTACTACTACTACCATCACGACTGCTACCACCACCACCACCACATTCTTACAACAACTACTACTACTTCTTCTACTACTATTACTACTACTACCATCACGACTGCTACCACCACCACCTCCACCACATTCTCACTACTACTACTTCTTCTACTACTTCTACTATTACTACTACTACCATCACTACTGCTACCACCACCACCACTGATACTTCTACTACTACTACTAGTACCATCACTACTGCTACCACCACCACCACTGATACTTCTACTACTACTACTTCTTCTACTACTGCTACTACTACTTTTACTACTACTATTACTACTACTACCATCACTACTGCTACCACCACCACCACCATCTATTACTACTACTTCTTCTACTACTGCTACTACTACTACCACCATTACTGCTGCTTCTACCACCACCACTGTTACTACTACTGCTACTACTACCACCACCACCACATTCTTACTACTACTACAACTACTACTACTACTTTTACTACTGCTGTTAAAACTACTACCATCACTACTGCTACCACCACCACCTCCACCACATTCTTACTACTACTCTTACTACTTCTACTACTACTTTTACTACTACTATTACTATTACTACCATCACTACCACCACCACCACATTCTTACAACAACAACAACTACTACTACTACTACTTCTACTACTACTATTACTACTACTACCATCACTGCTACTACCACCACCACCACATTCTTACAACCACCCTTCCTGCCACTCCAGCCACCACGAGAAGCAGCTGCCCGACGTTCCCTCCGCCAGGTAAACACGTGCTTCCCGATGGCCTTCGAGCGAACCAAAAACCGGGCGGCAACGGCGACCTTGGGACAAGAATCAATTATTCCCAGACGCCCCGTGTGGACTGGCTACCGGGGGAGGGGGGGGGCTACTGGGGGAGGGGGGCGCTACTGCTGGAAAGGGGCTACTGATGGCGGGAGGGGTTACTGGGAGGGTGGCTACCGGAGGAGGGGCTACTGGGGGGGGGCGGCTACTGCTAGAAAGGGGCTACTGATGGCGGGAGGGGAGGGGGCTACCGGGGGGGAGGGGCTACTGCTGGAAAGGGGCTACTGATGGCGGGAGGGGAGGGGGCTACTGGGAGGGGGGGGGGGCTACTGCTGGAAAGGGGCTACTGATGGCGGTAAGGGGTAAGGGGGAGGGTTATTTGTGGGTGGGGAGGGGAGAGGAGGGGCGTAGGGAAAGGGGGAAGGCGGAGAGGGGGTGTAGGAAAAGGGGGAAGGGGGAGAGGGGGGGAGAGAAGTAGGGGGCGCTAGGGGGAGAGTTATTTGTGGGGGTAGGAGGTGGGGAGGGGAGAGGGGGAAGGGAAGTAGGGCGGGACGGAGGGGTGGGGGAGGTTCTCTGCGTGAACCATAACCCCTTTGTCGCAGGTGGGCCGGCTGCCGGTCGAGGTTCGAGCGTTCGCCGGGACACACGCGGAACGGAGGGAAGAGAGGGCAGGGGAGGGAGGCGAGGGAGAGGAGGGAAGAAGGAGGCGAGGGAGAGAAGGAAAAGGTTGTAAGGAGGAAGACAGGATGAAAGAAGGAGGAGAGGGAGGCGAGGTAGAGAAGGAGGGAAGAAGGGGCAGGGAAAGGAAGCGAGGGAGAGAAAGAAAAGGATGTAAAGAGGAAAACAGGATGAAGGAAGGAGAGGAAATAGGCGAGAAAGAGAAGGAAAAGGATGTAAGGAGGAAAACAATGAAAGAAGGAGAGAAAAAAGGCGAGAAAGAGAAGGAAAAGGATGCAAGAAGAAAGCCAGAATGAAAGAAGGAAGGAGAGGAAAGATGCGAGAAAGAGAAAGGAAAAAGATATAACGAAAAAGACAGAATAAAGGAAGGATGGGGAGGGGGAGGGAGGAACACGTCAAAGCGAAATGGGGAGGCAGGGAGGGGCGGGGGCGGTTATCCGTAAAAGTAAAGTAGACTCTACTTTAAGTCCCTTCCATTGAGCAAAGCGTGTTGGAGTGGGCGTCTCTGAGGAGCGGAGTAGCCCTAAGAAAATGTGGCGAGGGTTGTCCGTCTGTGAGTGTGGCGGTGGGAGTACTGGGGGGAGTAGAGGAGAGGGGGGGAGAGGAGAGTGTTAGAGGGAGGGGAGGGAGAGCGTTAGGGGAGAAAGGGGAGGGAGAAAGGAGTGGGGAAAGAGAGGGAGGGAGGGAGAGAAGCGTTAGGGAGGAGAGGGAGGGGAGAAAGGAGGGGGAGGAGGAAGGAGAGGGAGGGAGCGTTAGGTAGAAAGTAGAGGGAGAGGAAAGAGAGAGGAGGGAGAGTGTTAGGGGAGAGGGAAGGAGAGAAAGGAGGGGGGAAAGAGAGGGAGAGGAGGAGGAGAGGGAGGGAGAGTATTAAGGGAGAGGGGGCGAGAGAAAGGAGAGGAGGAGGAGAGATGGAGGCAGAGATGGAGAGGAAAGAAATGCACAGGGGGATGAAAGAAGGAGGAAGAGAGGGCCCTGGGGAATGAGAGAAGGAGGGAGAGAAAGCAAAGGCAAAGAGAAGGGGAGGAGAAGGAGGGGGGACGGAAGAGGGAGGCAGAGAAGGCCCTGGGGAATGAGAGAAGGAGGGAGAGGGTAAGGGGGATGGAGAGGGAGGGGAACAGAAGAGGAAATGAGAAGGTGAGGAGGGGAAAAGGAGGGAAAAAAAGAGAAAGAAGTGACAAAATTAAGTGTAAATACAAATACGTGAGTGTGTGCCATGCAAGTCAAATTGTATGTGTAAATACATACACGACACTCACTTATACTTGGAAGGCGCGAATGTATAGTAAGAAGGTATGTAGGTATGTTTGTATATATTAGATTTTTTGGCTTGATATATGTGACATATGTGTCCGAAATGGCGATTTGAACACGCTGGGGGCAATAATAACTCCTCCTTCTGCTGACACGGCGAAGATTTGTCGAATATTTGTCGTGAATATCATACGAGGCGAACAAAAATGTAAAAAAAAAAAAATAAAGAAAAAAAAAATGCGGCTCCTTTTCAGAGACCAAGTTGCTATAAACGTTTCTCTTTCTCTTTCTTTCTTTCTTTCTTTCTTTCTTTCTTTCTTTCTTTCTTTCTCTCTCTCTCTTTCTCTCTCTGTCTCTCTCTCTGTCTCTGTCTCTGTCTCTGTCTCTGTCTCTGTCTCTCTCTGTCTGTCTGTCTGTCTGTCTGTCTGTCTGTCTGTCTGTATCTGTCTCTCTCTCTCTCTCTCTCTCTCTCTCTCTCTGTGCCTGTCTGTATCTGTCTCTCTCTGTCTCTGTCTGTGTGTCTTTCTGTCTGTGTCTGTCTGTCTGTCTGTCTGTCTGTCTGTCTCTCTCTCTCTCTCTCTCTCTGTCTCTCTATGTTAGTCTGTCTCTGTCTGTCTGTCTGTTTCTGTCTGTCTGTCTGTCTCTCTCTCTCTCTCTCTCTCTCCTCTCTCTCTCCCTCCTCTCCCTCCCTCTCCCCCTCCCTCTCCCTCCCTCCTCTCTCTCCCTCCCTCTCTCTCTTTTATAAGTACCACGAAATTCGAAAAAAAAGCCACACAAGAAGACTCGAGAGATCGACCTGAACCCAAAAGCGCCCTGGAATACTGACTGCGAGAATTATGAGGGTGCTATTCGCGTTAGGAGCGGCTGCAAAAAGAGTGTGATGCGCTAAGAATGTGGGGGGGGGGGAGGGGGGGGGCGTAAATCATCACTTTGTTATGATACGAGAGAAACGGATGGATGCTTACGAGTGGGCCACAAGGATAGGCTAGCTGCGAGTTGGAGAGGAATGATGGTTGATTGAAAGGAGGAGAAGAGAGGGTCGTTGTGTCCGCGTGTGAGAGGTCGTCGGCGTGTGAGTTTGTCTGTGTGTGTGTGATTGTGTTTGAGGGTGTGATTGTGTGTGTGTGTGGGTGTGTTTGTGTGTGTGAGTGTGTTTGAGGGTGTGTGATTGTGTTTGTGATTGTGTTTGTGTGTTTGTGATTGTGTTTGTGTGAGTTTGTGTGATTGTGTTTGTGTGTGTTTGAGGGTGTGTGTGTTTGTGTGATTGTGTTTGTGTGTGTGTGTATGATTGTGTTTGAGGGTGTGATTGTGTGTGTGTGGGTGTGTTTGTGTGTGTGTGTGATTGTGTGTGATTGTGTGTGTGTTTGTGGGTGTGTGTTTGAGAGTGTGTTTGTGTGTGTGATTTTGTTAGTAGGTATGATTGTGTTTGTGTTTGTACGTGTGTGATTTTGTTTGTGTGTGTGTGTGTGTGTGTGTGTGTGTGTGTGTGATTATGTTTGTGTTTGTGTGTGTGTGTGTGATTAATTGTGCTTCTCTGTGTGTGTTTGTGCGTGTGTTTGTGTGTGTGTGAGTGCGTGTGTGTTTAAGCGCGTGTTGTATACGTGATTACGTGTGTTTGAGAAAGTGTCTATTTAATCATTTTTGCATCATATCTACACGAGGATGCGCCCATACGTATGCCTATGAACACACCCCTACTCACTCCTATGAACACATCAACACCTATTCCCTATTATCTTCATTTGTCCCTGAACAACACATTAACACCTATTCCCTAGTATCTTCATTTGTCCCTGAACACCCTTCCCGAACACACGTACCTCCAATCCCTCCCGAACGACAGCCCTCCGACAGCCGAGAACGAAAATAACCAGCACCTTCAGAGGTATGAGGAGGCCAGAACGGGCTATGAGGCTAACAAAGCGTGAAGTGTGAGTGGGGGTGAGGGAAGGGGGGGGAGGGGAAGGGGTTGTGGAGAGCGCGATGAGGCGAGTGATAGCGGCGGGGAATGCGAGAGGAGAGTGAGGAGGGGGAAGGGGGAATGCGAGAGGAGAGTGAGGAGGGGGAAGGTGGGAGATGAATGAGGGCTGATGGGTCGTGGTGAAAGGTGAGGGGAAGGAGAGGGTGTGATGAGAGGTGGTGGAGATAAAGAATGAGTTGAGGGGACGTTTTTCTGAATGTTGAGAGAAATTGGACAAGAAAAGGGAAAAGGGAAAAAGGAAGAAAGATATGCATATACACTACAGCGGTTATATATATATATATATATATATATATATATATATATATATATATATATATATATATATATATATATATATATATAAAGAGCGTGTTAAAGAGAAACGTAACGCTTAGATTAAATTTGCGAATAATTAGCATAAAAAAACAGTAATTCACACACACACAAAAAAAAACCATTTTGATTCCACACCGATCTTCCAAATAATCCCCCCCCCCCAAAAAAAAAAGGACGCCACGCTCTAATCCAAAAAAAAAAAAGGTATACCAGCCAACAGACAACATATGCGGCGATGTCATTTCATTAGAAAATGACATCTGCACACGGACTCCGTTTGCAGAGCATGGAGTGGGAAATGTTGCTAGCAGAACGCCCTGAATAGTCCAGCGGAAATGTTGCATGCAAAAGGTGATGGTAAGGGAGTGACAGAGCATGATTTGCAAGGTGCAGACGGTGAGTCGTTAGAGAGACACAGACGAGAGACAGAGAGACGGAGAAAGAGGCAGTAAGAGAGACGGAGAGACGGGCAGTAAGAGAGAGAGAGAGAGAGAGAGAGAGAGAGGGAGGGAGGTGGGGAAGGGAGGGAGAGAGAAAGAGAGAGAGAGAGAGAGAGGGAGGGAGACGGAGAGAGAGGCAGTAAGAGAGAGAGAGAGAGAGAGAGATAGAGAGAGAGAGAGAGAGAAGGGAATAAAGAGATAGATAGAGAGAGAGAGAGAGAGAGAGAGATAGATAGAGAGAGAGAGAGAGAGAGAGAGAGATGATTGAGCACAGACACACATACACACACACACTCACATACATATACACAAATACACACACACAACACAAATACACACACACACAGACACACACATGCACACAGGCAGGCAAGCAGACAGACAGAGAGACAGAGAGCAGAGAGAGAGAGAGAGAGAGAGAGAGAGAGAGAGAGAGAGAGAGAGAGAGAGAGAGAGAGAGAGAGAGAGAGAGAGAGAGAGAGAGAGAGAGAGAAAGAGAGAGACAGAGAGAGAGACAGAGAGAGAGAGATACAAAGATAGAGAGATAGAGAGAGAGGGAGAAAGAGAGAGATACATAGAGAGATAGAGAGAGAGGGAGAGATACATACACACATACATACATAGACAGAGAAAGAGAGAGAGATAGATAGATAAATAGATAGAGAGACTCCCGACCCTGAGAGAGGAAGAGAGTCCAATGACCTTGCCATTGATAGTGATTGCAAAGAGAGACCAATCCTCTTATCTCTTATGGTGTTGCAGCGAAGACGGTTTGCAACGGCTAATGGTGGTGACAGGTCGACTCTGCAATGACCTTGTTTATGATAATGGCGGTGGTGTTATTGCGCTGTGTGTTTGTACGTGTGTCGCTTAATGTGTGGTGTTTGAATCGGGTTGGCGTGTCACTATTTTTTTTTCTTCGGGTCGGTTGCGATGTTGTGGTGGGGGTGGGGTGGGGTGGGGTGGGGTGGGGTGGGGTGGGTGGGTGGGGGTGGGGTGGGGTGGGGTGGGGGTGGGGTGGGGTGGGGTGGGGTGGGGTGGGGTGGGGTGTGGTGATGGGGGTGGGGATGGGGTGGGGTGAGGTGGGGTGGTTGTGGGGTGGGGTGGGGTGGGGTGGGAGTGGGGTGGGGTGGGGTGAGGTGGGGTGAGGTGATGGTGGGGTGGGGTGGGGTGATGTGTGGGTGGGGTGGGGTGGGGTCGGGTGGGTGGGGTGGGGTGGGGTGGGGAGGCGTGAGGTGGGGTGGGGGTGAGAGGTGGAGCTTGGGGTGGGGTGGGGTGGGATGGGGTGGAGTGGGGTGGGGTGAGGTGGGGTGGGGAGGGTGAGGTGGGGTGGGGTGGGGAGGGTGAGGTGGGGTGGGGTGTGATGTGGTAGGGTGGGATGGGGTGGGGTGGGGTGATGTGGGGGTGGGGTGGGGTGGGATGGGGTGGAGTGGGGTGGTGTGGAAGTGGAGGTGGGATGGGGTGGAGTGGGGTGGGTTGGGGTGGGGAGGGTGAGTGGCGTGGGGTGGGGAGGGTGAGGTGGGGTGGGGTGGGATGGGTGGAGTGGGGTGGGGTGATGTGGGGTGGGATGGGGTGGGTGGGGTGGGGTGGGGTGGGTGGAGTGGGTGGGTGATGTGGGGTGGGGTGTTGTGGGTGGGGTGGGGTGGGGATGGGGTGGGGTGGGGTGGGATGGGGTGGGGTGGGGTGGGATGGGGTGGGGTGGGGTGAGGTGGTGTGGCGAGGGGTGAGGTGGGGGGGGGTGGGGTTGGTGTGGTGTGGTGTGGTGTGCTGTGTGGTTGGTGTGGTTTGATGAGGTGTGGTGTGGTGTGATGTGATGCAATGTGTTGTGATAAAGTGCGATATGGTGTGATATAGTGCGACGTGGTGTATTGTGATGTGGCATTCAGTGATGGCGGAAGTGGGGACCAGTGACGTAAGGAGCGGCCTAGATGTGATCATGGTATTTAAACTGGTGTTGTGTCCGCAATGAAAAGTTCATGATACAAATAATTCACTGACTGGACAACGAATCATTTCTAGCTACAGTCTACAGTCTAGATGTCGAAAACAGCCAATATGTATATATATATATATATATATATATATATATATATATATATATATATATATATATATATATATATATATATATATATACATATATATATATATATATATATATATATATATATATATATATATATATATATATATATATATATATATATATATATATACATATATATATATATATAAATGAAATTCACATATACTCCTACGTACCATTAACACACACAAACGCATAGATACACACACATACACATTAACACACACACACGCATACACATACAGTAACACACACACACACACACTAACACACACACACACACACAAACACACACACACACACGCACACACACACACACACACACACACACAAACACACACACACAAACGTACAGATACACACACACACACACAAATAAAAATAAAATTGCAACCACACAACACAGACACACACAAACTACCCAGAAATTAGTTTCTTTATCCCTTTCCCAAATCTCTTCCTTTTTTCTTTCCACAAAATTTTCCCGAAAAGAAGATACAAAAAAAAAAAAAAAAAAAAAAAAAAAAAAAAAAAAGGAGATAAAAGAATGAAAAAAAAAAAAAAAAAACAGGAAAATAAAAACACCAACTCAAGTTCTCTTTTGCTTTATTCCCGAACCCTTAGGAAAGTTTTAATGTTTGTTTCCTGCTGGATAAATTGAAGCTGCAGGCTAAGGAGACGAACAGACGATGTGAAAAGATAAAACTTTATCTTTCTGTTGCATTGAATAGCAGTGGGTCTGTCCCGTCTCTCTCTCTCTCTCTCTCCTCGTTTTGTCCGTCTCTCTCTCTCTCTTTCTCTCTCTCTCCTCGTTCTGTCCGTCTCTCTTTCTCTCTTTCTCTCGCTCTCTCTCCTCGTTCTGTCCGTCTCTCTCTCTCTCTTTCTCTCTCTCTCCTCGTTCTGTCCGTCTCTCTCTCTCTTTCTCCTCGTTTGTTGCTCCGGCTCCCATCCTCTTCTCTCTTTCCATTCTGTCACCCCCCTCTCTCTCTATCTCTCTCTCTCTCTCTCTCCCCTCTCTCTCTCTCCTTCTTTCTCCCTCTCCCTCTCTCTCCTTCTCCCTTCCCCCCCTCTCTCCCTCTCTCCCTCTCCCTTTCTCTCCTTCCCACCCTTCCTTCCTTCCCTCCCCCTCACCCCTCCCCCCATCTCCCTCTCCCTCCCTCCTTCCCTCTTTCTCTACCCTCCTTGAGGCTTCGCTGCGTCCTCACCCGCCGCTTGTTAGTGTGAAGCTGTAAGGAAAGACGTCCTTTTGCCGAGCCTGAGGACGCGGAGTGCCAGCAAGCGCCAGTCTACGGAGGGGAGGGACGTGGAGGGGGGGTACGTGGCAGAGGAGGAGCGTCGCACATACGCACGCATATATATATATATATATATATGTATATATGTATATATATGTATGTATATGTATATATATATATATATATATATATATATATATATATATATATATATATATATATATGATAGATAAATAGATAGATAGATAGATACACAAACACACACACACACACACACACACACACACACACACACACACACACACACACACACACACATATATATATGTGTGTGTGTGTGTGTGTATGCATATATGTATATGTGTGTATATATATGTATGTATATATATACACACACACACACACACACACACACACACACACACACACACACACACACACACACATATATATATATATATATATGAATATATATATACATCAATGTTTATCTTTCATAGTAGAGATATTGTTCTTTTGTTATTATCATTGTTGTTATTCTTTTTATCCTTATCTTTATTGTATCACAATCATTATTGTTATTATCATATTTTTTTCTTGATTATTGTTGCCACCACCCTAATAATGATGATGGAGTAAGATCATTATTATTATTACTGCATATTGCTACCCTTAGATCCTTCAAAAAATTATTATATTTTCATCATAATCATTCTCGTCCTTTATCATTTACCCTACAATCAGCTTTCTTTGTCCTGATATCAAAAGCTACATTTTCCTCTGGAATCTTAATAATCGAATTGAATAAAAAAGCCAAAACAAAAAGAAGAAAAAGAAGAAATAAAAAAGGAGAGAAAGAAAGAAAAAATAGCTATATATATATTTATATATATTATTTGATAATATACACAAATATTTAAATTGATAATATACACAAAACATATTTAAATTGATAATATACACAAAACATATTTAAATTGATAATATACACAAAACATTTAAATTGATAATATACACAAAACATATTTAAATTGATAATATACACAAAACATATTTAAATTGATAATATACACAAAACATATTTAAATTGATAATATACACAAAACATATTTAAATTGATAATATACACAAAACATATTTAAATTGATAATATACACAAAACATATTTAAATTGATAATATACACAAAACATATTTAAATTG
The DNA here is from genome assembly GCF_042767895.1 of Penaeus vannamei. Classification (NCBI taxonomy): domain Eukaryota; kingdom Metazoa; phylum Arthropoda; class Malacostraca; order Decapoda; family Penaeidae; genus Penaeus; species Penaeus vannamei. Next base: position 53,587,705 of record NC_091549.1, read on the forward strand.
ATAACATACACAAAACATTTTTCTTTTTTCTATCTGGAAGGCACGTGACATTTAAATTGATAATACACACAAAACATATTTAAATTCGTAATATACACAAAACATATTAAAATTGATAATTTACACAAAACATTTTTCTTCCTCTATCTGGAAGGCACGTGACATTTAAATTGATAATATACACAAAACATATTTCTCTTTCTATCCGGAAGGTCACGTAACATGACTTTCCTAAAACAGCATGGCCAACACACACGTCGAAGAGCAAAAAGAATGCATTCTAAGGTCTTGCACTCTTACCCAAGCATCTTAAGGTCTTGCACTCTTACCCAAGAGGTTCGTAACTCCACCAAATATCACGTGGATAGGCGTATGGTGTCTTCAATGACACCTTCACGCCCCTTTCTGCTATTCATCATATCCTTTAGATGGCAGAAATGAAGACGATTTGGAGAGGGGGGAGAGGGTGGGGGAGGGAGGGAGGGAGAGGGAGGGAGAGGGAGAGGTATGGAGGGAGAGGGAGGGAGGGAGAGAGGGAGAGGGAGGGAGGAAGAGGGAAAGGGAGGGAGTGGGAGGGAGGGAGGGAGGGAGATGGAAAGGGAGGGAGAGGGGGGAGAGAGAGAGAGAGAGAGAGAGAGAAATGGAAAGAGAGAGAGAAATAGAAAAGAGAGAGAGAGAGAGTGAGAGAAAGAAAGAGAGAGCAAGAACGAGAACGAGAGAAAGAGAACGAGAACGAGAGAAAGAGAACGAGAACGAGAACGAGAGAAAGAGAACGAGAACGAAACCGAGAACAAGAACGAGAAAGAAAAAGAAAAAAAGAGAAAGGGAAAGAGAAAAAAGAGAAAGGGAAAAAGAAAGAAAAGGGAAAGAGAAAGAAAAAAGAAAAAGAGAAAGAGAAAGAGAAAGAGAGAGAGAGAGAGAGATTGGAGACGGTACATTAACGAAACCTTTCTGACAATTACAGTGATTTGAGAGGATGTGAACGAGCGCCGTCGATGGTAATGAGGGCATTGGGGGGTGGGGGTCGAAGGTTGAAGGACAAGGGGGGGGGGAGGAAAAGGAGGATAGTGTAGAAAGAGGAAAGAGAGCATGATAGAAAGGGAGAAGGGGACAGGTAGAGAAAGGGTAGTAGACGTGGTAAGAGAATAAAGCTACGAATGGTAGTTGACGACAGAATCACTCCCAGACTATCATTCTAACGATCGTTGGCTTCTAACACCGACACCGAATTCCCTCTAAACCATCATTAACTCACCATAACATTCGTACTCCCACCTCGACACCTCGATCCGGCATAACGCACTGGGACGCGACAGCCAATCACCTTCTCTCCTTTCAGCAAAGGGCCCTTAAGAGAGCATAACTGTTTGGACCAATGGGCATCTAAATGCACTGCAAAGGGCCACTGAGCGAGCATAAGGGGTTGAAGTATAGCAAATCACGGTTCTTGCTTGACTATGAAACGACCAATTACAGTGCAATATGACGTGCATTTAAGCTCTCATAGTAGTTATTAGTCTCTCAAGCTGTAAACAGAAATTATGGCCATAAATTTAGCGTTATTATGCATCGAGAGTTCCAAATTTAGCATCGTGTGATAGTGTCTTCTTTAGATACTGTGACGTCATATTAGATCTACATTAGGAATTTTTATGATCTATTTTGTATATCAATAATGTATGACGTATATTAGACCAATAAGTCTTGTGCAAAGACAAAAAAGGAAACTGATAATATCAACACAAATAAACTAATTAACAGAAAAGTATATTTTGAAAGAGAAAAGATAACAAAACTCATTAATTTTCTTCAGACTTTTTGACTGATTACTATTAACCACAGAAAAAATAATAATGATAACAAATGATAATAATGATAATGATAATAATGATAGTGATAATGGTAATAATAATAACAATAATAATAATAATGAGAGTGATAATGATAACAATAA
>NC_091549.1:53597158-53599658 GCF_042767895.1 Penaeus vannamei
AAGGGAAACAGGAGGAGGAAGGGGAGGGAGGGGAAGGAGAGAGGGGGTTGCGGGAGAGAGAGGGGGGAAAGGGTGAGAAAAGAGAAATTAAAAAACTGTGAGCAAGGCAGATGGTGATGCTAGGGCGAAGGGGAGGGGGAGGGGGGAAGGGGGCAGGGGGGTCAATGTCCTGTATGGATTAACTCATAAGGAGATATAAAAAGGGCGAGAGAGAAGGAGAGAGTCAGGGGATAAAAAGAGAGAGAGAGAGAGAGAGAGAGAGAGAGAGAGAGAGAGAGAGAGAGAGAGAGAGAGAGAGAGAGAGAGAGAGAGAGAGAGAGAGAGAGAGAGAGAGAGAGAGAGAGAGAGTGAGAGAGAGAGAGAGAGAGAGAGAGACAGTCAGACAGACAGACATAGATATATAGAGAGATTCAGACAGACAGACAGATAGATAGATAACGCACGATATACACACAGACAGACAAGCATAGTAACCGGCCTACAGTCAAAACCAAAGAGAAAACAGAGATACCAGAAGAGCCACGAAGATTAAGAGAGAGAGAGAGAGAGAAAAAAAAATACAAGAAATTGGATATTCGCCAAACGTGACTCCCTCAATTTTGATTCGCGTGTGTAGATTTCCGTTGTTCAATGACGTAGTTCAATCGATGACGTCACGACACAGAATCCAAACATCTGAATAGTGCAGAGTCTGGGAAAGGAATTCATTAAATCGATCGTATGTGTGATACTCAAAAACACTTTTTTTTATATATATAGGAAGGCGAGTTCTGTGAATCTATATGTTCTCGTGATTCATCCTCTCTCTCTCTCTCTCTCTCTCTCTCTCTCTCTCTCTCTCTCTCTCTCTCTCTCTCTCTCTCTCTCTCTCTCTCTCTCTCTCTCTTTCTCTCTTCTCTCTCTCTCTCTCTGTTTCTTTCTCTCTCTCTCTCTCTTTGTTTCTCTCTCTCTCTCTCTCTCTCTGTCTCTCTCTCTCTCTGTGTCTCTCTCTCTCTCTCTCTCTCTCTCTCTCTCTCTCTCTCTCTCTCTCTCTCTTTTTTCTTTCTTTTTATGCAAAATTTCACCTGTTTGGTATCTTGTATCTGTGGCCTGTGTGCGACCCCCTCCTCCCCCTCCCCCTACCGTCTCTTATATTTTTTTTCGACGTTCTACTTTAAAGACGTTATTAGTGCTCTTTTCTTCTTCTTCTTCTTCTTCTTCTGCTTCTTCTTATTATTATCATTATTCTGTTTCTTCTTCTTCTTCTTATGTCTCTTCTTCTTCATCTTCTTCTTATGTCTCTTCTTCTTCATCTTCTTCTGCTACTGCTTATCCTTCCTCTTCTTTTTCTTCATCATCGTCGTCCTTTTTCTCATTTTTCTTCTCTTTGTCTCCCCCCACCCTTCTCTTTCTCAATTCTTCCCCATCCCCTACGCCCCCCCACTCTTTCTCCTTCCTTCTCTTAAATCTTTTCCTCTCCGCTCCTTAACCATACGTTAACCTTCCAAGAGTAATAAGAACGTTTTAACCTCCTCGTCCCTAAAAAAAACGTTACTTGGTTCCTCTCTCGTTCTTGAAAAACGTTGGTTTCTCGGTCGTCCATGAAAAACGTTTTAACCCCTCAACCCTGGCAAAACGTTTGTCTTCGCTCGTCCCTGAAAAATACGTTTGTTCCTCGCAAGTCCCTGAAAAACGTTTTAACCTTCTCGTCCCTGAAAAACGTTTTAACCTTCTCGTCCCTGAAAAACGTTTTAACCCCCTCGTCCCTGAAAAACAACGTTTGTTCCTAGATCGTCCTTGAAAAAAAAAAAAAAAAAAAAAACGTTTGTTCCTCGCGTCCCTGAAAGACGTTTTAACCCCCTCGTCCCTGAAAAAAAAAAAAACGTTTGTTCCTCGCGACCCAAAACGTTCCCGGATTCACGAGCTAGCATTCGTCATCACTCACTCTGGATTACCGACGAATCTTGTTCTTTATCGCTCGCTGTTTACGAGTTGTCGACATATTGTTGAGACGATGAGGGAGGGGGGAGAGAGGGAGGGAAAGAGGAGGAGGGGGAGATGGAATGCGGGAAAGGGGGGGTGAGGGAAGAGAGGGAGATAGAAAGGGGAGAGGAAGAAGCGGGGAAGAGATAGGAAGAAGAGGAGGGAAAAGAGGGAAGTGGAGGGAGGAGGGGGAGATAGAAAGGGGGAAAGGAGGGGGGAGGGAAGAGGGGGAGATAGAAAGGGGAGGGAAGGGGAGAGGAAGAGATGGGGAAGAGATAGGAAGGAGGAGGAGAGGAGGGAGAGGAGGGAAGTGGGAGGGAGGAGGGGGAGATAGAAAGGGGGAAAGGGGGGAGGGAAGAGGGGTGATAGAAAGGGGAGGGGAAGGGGGAGAAGAAGAGATAGGAAGAAGAGGAGGGAGAAGGAGGGAAGTGGAGGGAGGAGGGGGAAATAGAAGGGGAAGGAAGAAGTGGGGAAGAGATAGGGAAGAAGAGGAGGGAAAGGGGGAAGTGGAGGGAGGAGGGGGGAGATAGGAGGGGGA
>NC_091549.1:53619658-53639658 GCF_042767895.1 Penaeus vannamei
TTAGTAAGTAATAGTAGTTTTAGGTTTATGCTAAATTGGTATAGCATTCCCATTATTATATTCAATGGTGCTAATAGTTATAACTATGACACTATCAGCAATGTTGGTAAAGATAAGTGTGATAATTAATAACAGTAATTATCTTAATTTCGTTCATATTAGTAATGATGAATATGAGAATGGTGATGGAGCTGTTACTGATAAAGGAGATGTTAACAATATAAGTAATGACAACAGTAAAGATGAAATAACGATGATGATAAGGGTTATGATAGTAATACTAGTAACAAGATGATACTAATAATGATGATAATAATAGTAACGACACTATTACTACTACTACTACTGCTACTAATGATAATGATAATAATAATGATAATGATGATGATAATGATGATAATAATAATGAAAATAGTAATTGTAATAATAATTCTCATGATAATGTTGATGATGATAATGATAATAATGATAATAATGATGATAATAATAATAACAATGATAATAATAACAATTATTATAACGATAATAATAGTAATAGTAATAAAAACTGTAATAATAGTAATAGTAATAATAATAATAATAAAGATAATAATGATGATTATAATAATAACAATGGTAATAATAACAATTATGATAACGATAATAATAATAATAATAGTAATAAAAACTGTAATAATAGTAATAGTAATAATAATGATAATGATGATAGTGAAAATAATAATGATTACAATGATAATACAGAAAATGAAGATAACAATAATGATAATAGGATATAGAGATAATAATAGTGAAAATATCACCAAAAGATCATTATTCCAAAGTCTTCAATTCACTAAAAATAGTCATATATTTTTTCCCTTCTCTCCCCCCACCCCCACCCCCACCCCCTCTTTTCTTCACAACCTCTTAACAAGTTCGAAACGTTTTCTTGAAGATGTTCGCTCGAATTCTTTACCTTTCTTTACCCTTTTGTTTGCCGGAAGTATTTTGACGAAGGAGTCCATTTTTTAGCGTCGAGGAGATCAGGCAAATATATTTCTCCTTCGCTGTCTGATTTCACTAACTATTTCCAAAATGGTCGACGTAGAAGGTAAACAAAAGTTCTAGTGGGTACCAATATTTTTTTTTTTTAAAGAGTTGTGTCAACATGGCGACAAGTGGGGGCGCTCCCAAAACTCATGGCTGGTTAGGCTAAGAGGGAAGGAGGGTGGGATGGAGAGGGAGAGGAAGGGAGGGAGAGGGAGAGGGAGGGAGGGAGGGAGAGGGAGGGAAGGGAGAGGAGGGAAGGGGAGAGGGAGGGATGGGGGTGGGGGCAGACGGGGAAGGAAGGAAGGAGGAAGGAGGGAGGAGAGTAAGTTATCCTTATGCGTCTCTTCTTTCTCTCCTCCATCTTCTCTTCCTCCATTTCCTTCTTTGTTTTTCTTCTCCTCCTCCTCCTCCCCTTGTTCCCTCCCCTCCACCATCCCCATAACTCTCCCCCAACCTCCTCTTCCATCCCACCCCTTCACCTCCTCCACTGTCCACTCCTCCTTCTCCTCCTTTCCTACCCTAGGTCCTCCTCCTACTCCTCCCCCTCCTTCTCCTTCCCCCCCACCTCCACCTCCATCTCTATCTCCTCCCTTTCCACCTCACTGCCAGACGTACGTTCCCCTCCCGGCAGCAGCGAAGTGGGCGGAGCTTCCGTCCGACCAGCTGATCCTTGGTTAGTCACAGTTGTCATCAAGTGATTATTACGAGACCTTAAATTATGCGCGATGTGGCCCATTATATTGGCCCGAACGTCGAAAATTGCACAGATCGGCATTCTGGTAGGTACGTCGATGTTTCGCTGAAGATGATTTAGCAGCGAGGAAGTCACGAAACGAAAAAAAGAAGAAAAATACGCACCCCCCGAAACGACAACATTCAGGACTCTGATAGTGATGATAAACGGACTTAAAAAAAAAAGGAGAGAGAGAGAGAGAGAGAGAGAGAGAGAAAATGTCACACTTAACAAAGTTATAATTAAAGACCAATCCACACGGTATCGAAAATAGGATGCAATTTTGGCACAGCAGATTGTCAGCTCATAATAGCCACTAAAACTCAACAAATTAAAACGGTTTTTTGGATAATAACGATAATACGAAGGCAGTCTTGCTACCTGAATATTGTTTTGTAGAAGGGGAAACGTGTTCAAATAATTTTATAATTTGGTTTGTATTAATTGTGGAATGATGAAATATACGTAGTGATATATACAATGTTTAAATAGGTGTTTATGTCTCTTTCATTTTAATGGAATTTATGAAAATTAATGGTTAATAGTCTTCCCGATGGCCTGCATATCCTGTTATTTAAGTGTAATTTTCAAAAAATAGTTTTTTTTTCAATCAAAGCCGTTGTTGTTATTGTTGCTGCTATTTCTATTATATTATTATCATTATCAATATCATTATCATTATCATTACGTTCGTCGTTGCTACTACCAATGATAATAAAAATAATACTACCGCTACTACTACTACTACACAACTTCCCTCATCAATATCATCCTAATTACTATTAATACTAATTTCAATCAATACTACTTTTATCCCGATCATCAGCTATTGCTATTCCCCACATACATCTACCTATCCCACCTATCTATTATTCACCAAAGGGTAGCTTCGGATCAAATATGCACCGGATTTTTATTTCTTAATCGGATCCCCCCCCCCTCCTCCTTCGCCAGTCATAGAGAGAATTTTATATGCAAATGTATTCCTTCTTATGTTTAATTGCCTTGACTTTTTTTTTTTTAATTTCTATCTGCTATTTTTTTTTCTTCCTTATTTTATCAATTCGATGGGGACGGTGTGGGTGGGTGGGTGGGGGGGGGGGGGGAGGTCGTTTGATCTGCGCCCCAAGAGCAAATGAAATTATTTGGATTTTGAAGGTCAAATAAGATCGAGTTATTTGTTATGCAATATGAGGGGATTGCCTAATTGCAAGAGAGAGGGAGAGGGGAGGAGAGAGAGAGAGAGAGAGAGAGAGAGAGAGAGAGAGAGAGAGAGAGAGAGAGAGAGAGAGAGAGAGAGAGAGAGAGACCGAGAGAGAGACGAGAGAGAGAGAGAGAGAAAGAGAGGGGCCAGAGAGAGAGAGAGAGAGAGAGAGAGAGAGAGAGAGAGAGAGAGAGAGAGAGAGAGAGAGAGAGAGAGAGAGAGAGAGAGACAGACAGACAGACAGACAGACAGAGAGAATGAAAGTGAGGAAGAGAGAGAGGCAGAGAGACGGAGAGAGAGAGGGAATGAAAGAGAGGAAGAGAGAGAGGCGGAAAGACGGAGAGCGAGAGAGAGACCGAGAGAGAGAGAGAGACAGACAGACAGACAGACAGACAGACAGACAGAGAAAAGAGGAGGCGGAGAAGAGACAGAGAGAGAATATTCTCACGAGCGTGCCTGCTTGCTCTCAGAGTACGTGTTGGCGTGTGTGAGTGTCTCTGCGTAAGTAAGGTTAACCTGGATGGACTCGTCTCTTCCTGCAGCCATACGTGCTTGCGTGTATCTGCTTGTGCGTCTGTTTGCCTCCAACGCAACAAAACCCCACTTCCTCCCAAAACAACCCATCCCGTCATCCCCACCCCCTCCAACCCCACCCAACCCCATCTTCCGCCCCTATTCACCCCAATACCACACCCTTCTCAACCCATGCCCTATCCCTCTAATCTTCTCTCCCCAACTCACCTCCAATCCCCACCCAAGCACCCTACACCCCACCCAACCCCATTCTTCCGCCCCCACTCACCCCAACACCACACCCTCCTCAACCCCATCCTCATCCCCTTGCCCTCTCCCCAACCTTTCTCTCCCTTACCCAAGCCCACACCCCACCCAACCCCACCACCACCCCCACCCCCCACCCCCAACCCCCACACCCTCCCAACCTCCCACACCCAACCTTCTCCCCCACACCCAACCCCAACCCCAACCCCCACACCCACCCCCACACCCAACCCCACCCCCCACCCCCACCCCACCCCAACCTCCCACACCCTCCCCAACCTCCCACACCCTCCCAACCTCCCACAACCCTTCTCCCCCACACCTTCCAACCCCCACACCCCCCAACCCCACCCCCCACCCCCCCCCACACCCACCCACCCCCACCCAACCCCACCCAACCCCCACCCAACCTCCTCCCACCCCCACCCCCCCCCGACCCCCCACCTCCTCTCCAACCTCCGAAAGCCTTCTGAATAATTACCCCTTTCATTAGCAAAACATGAGCATCGTTTCCGTATCCGAAAGATAGATCGATAGACCGCAGGATCTCGTCTCTCGATTTTGCTGGTGGGTGGTTTGTCGTGATGAGGGGAGAGGGGGGAGGGGGGGGGAGGGTGTGGAGGTGGAGGGGAGGTGGAGTGGGTGGAGGGAGGGGAGGTGGGTGGATATGGAGGTGGAGGTAGGGGGAGTGGAGGTGGAGGGGAAGGGGAGGGTGGAGGTGGAGGGGGAAGTGGGTGGAAGGGGAGTGAGGTGGAGTGGGTGGAGGGGAGGGGGAGTGAGGGGAGGAGTGGTGTGGAGGAGGTGCAAGTGGGTAGATATATAGGTGGAGGGGGGTTAAGAGTGGTGGGGGTGGGGGGTGGAGGTAGGGGGGACGTGAAGGTGGAGGGAGTTAAGGGGGGAGCATGCAGAGGAGGACAGAGTGGAGGTGGAGGTGGGAGGTGGAGGTGTTTGTGATATGGAGGTGGAGGTGGTGTCGGTGTGGAGATGGTAGGGGTTAAATGGGGTTAGAAACAGGGTAGGACATGTGGGGGGGCGTGATATGGTGGTGGAAGTGGACGGAGGGTTAAATCGGGGGTGGCGGTGGGGTGGACGACAGCTTGAATGGGAGGGTGAAAGAGTGGATGGTGTACGAGAGGACGGTGGATGTAGGTGGAAAATATTAGTGGGCCCAATCGTAAGCGAGGGTGGAAGACCAAGAAGAGAGGAAGGTAGGAAGTGAAGGTGTAAGAGTATGAAGGAGGAAGATATGAATAAAAAGAATAAGAAAAAAGAAAAGACAGAGAGAGAGAGAGAGATTAAGAGAGAGGGAGAGAGAGTGAGAGAGAGAGAGAGAGAGAGGGAGAGAGAGAGAGAGAGAGAGAGAGAGAGAGAAAGACCCCCAGAGAGAGAGAGAGAGTTCAGAAAGAGAGAGAGAGAGAGAGAGAGAGAGAGAGAGGGGAGAGAGAGAGAAAGAGAGAGAGAGAGAGACAGACAGACAGAGAGACAGAGGCAGATAGAGACAGACTGACAGACTGACAAAGTGACAGGCAGACAAGCACTCACCCATGACATGCATCCCTCAAAAGAAAATAATAGTAATAACAACAACAACAATAATAATGATAACAACAACAATAATAATAACAATAATAATAGTAATAATAATAATAATAGTAATAATAATAGCAACAACAACAACAACAACAACAACAACAACAACAACAACAATAATAATAATAATAATAATAATAACAACAATAATAATAATCTGACACAGCTCGATAGTCGACCGGCAGCGACTCTCTCCGACCTCGTGGAATCTGATTTGCTTCGTAAAGTGAGATAATTTTTTTTTTTTCCATAATGAGTTTATGTTAATGAATCAAATTTAAGCTTCTGCATGACGTCTGCCTGATTAACTGTGTTCGCGGCGGATGGAAATAATGATGATGACATTGGGGCGCGAATGACATTCATAATCGTCGGAATACCGCACGCACACAGACGTACGTACACACACTCACATACATACATACATACGAACACACACGCAGGTATACACTTATACACAGGCAGGCAAGCACATATACATATATACAGAGGGGGTATAAGGGGGGGGAGGGGGGGGGGGAGAGGGAGAGAGAGAGAGAGAGAGAGAGAGAGAGAGAGAGAGAGAGAGAGAGAGAGAGAGAGAGAGAGAGAGAGAGAGAGACAGACAGAGAGATACAGACAGAAAGAGAGAGAGAGAAAGAGAGACAGAGACAGAGACAGACAGACAGAAAGAGAGAGAGAGAGAGAGAGACAGAGACAGAGAAAGAGAGATAGAGAGAGAAAGAGAGATATATACATAGACAGACAGATAGATAGATAGATAGAGATGCACTCACAAAAACAGAAGAAAAACACCCAGTACCCAGGTCTTAGTCCCATCACCATTAGCGCAAGTAGCATCTATAATCAAGGTATTAGCATTAGCTACCGTATCAACACTGTCAAAAGGATTAATATAAGCTCTAGCATTATTAATACTATTAGCATCACTTTTGATGTTCTAGAATTAAGATCAGTATTTGTTGGTTTATCCTCATCACCATCACCATCACCATCACCACCACCATCACCACTAGGTATGATTTGATTTTTCATAATCGACAACGTTCTATCTTATGCTTAGAGAGAGAGGGCGAAAGAGGGGGGGGGGTGAGAAAGAGGGAGGGGAGGGGAGAGAGAGGAGGGAAGGGAAGGAGAGAGAGGGAGGGAAGGGAAGGGAGAGAGAGAGGGGGAAGGGGAGAGAGAGAGAGAGAGAGAGAGAGAGAGAGAGAGAGAGAGAGAGAGAGAGAGAGAGAGAGAGAGAGAGAGAGAGAGAGAGAGAGAGAGAGAGACAGAGAGACAGAGAGACAGAGAGACAGAGACAGAGACAGAGAAAAGAGAAAGAAACACACACAGAGAAAAAGACAGACAGAGACACACAGAAAGAAAAGAAGAGTAAGACAGACAGACAGACAGACAGACAAGACCCCCCACCCCTCCCCCCCCCAACCCACCCCCTCCCAACCCACCACCACCACCCCCACCCCACCCCAACTACCCTCCCCGCAGCACAAATGCCCTCCCGACAACTGATGTCTTTCAAGAGGTTCCCCGACAGCGTGTTGGGTTACGGACTACAATCAGCATTCAATTCCGACAGCATACCCCAGCGGAGTTTAGAGCATACTCCTGCGCTGGTATAACTGTACTCTGACTGGTAATAAGGACTGTGGAGAGTCGAAGTTTGGAATGGGGGAAAGGCAGAGCGAGAGGAGGATGGGGAATGAGAGAGAGAGAGGGAGAGGGAGGGAGAGGGAAGGAGGGAGGGAGAGGGAGGGAGAGGGAGGGAGGGAGGGAGGAAGGGAGAGGGAGGGAAGGAGAGAGGGAGGAAAGGGAGGGAGAGAGAGAGAGAGAGAGAGAGAGAGAGAGAGAGAGAGAGAGAGAGAGAGAGAGAGAGAGAGAGAGAGAGAGAGAGAGAGAGAGAGAGAGAGAGAGAGAGAGAAATAAAGAGCGAACGAGCAAGAGAGAGAGAGAGAGAGAGAGAGAAATAAAGAGCGAGCGAGCAAGAGAGAGAGAGAGAGAGATAGAGAGAGAAACAGAGAGAAAATCGCACACTCCAGTCCATTTCAAGGTACAGCGATGACTCAGCATTTCTCGCTGATTTCCAAACCTTGTTATTTTTGGCTTTGTTGTAGTCTGTGTTATCTTCATCTTTATTGTTGTTATCATCATCCTCTGTATTGTCAGTAACAGAAATAACAATAATGACAGTAGTAGCAACATATCATAATTTTTCTATTATTTACATAATTTAAGCGAAGCTGAACACTTTTCAAAAAACATTTTTCGATATTTTTCGAAAAAAGCAAAGATGCCACGTATCAGAAGTAATCATGATAAATGAATAAATAAAGAGGACTAAGAGATAAGGACAGATAAACGAATGAAAGCGTAAAATAAGTGAATCAACGAATAAATAAGTATAAAGAGACACTAAATACACTAATTGATCAAAGAAATGAATAAATAGGTAAATAATATACACAAGAGTTAAAAACACGCCAAGAACGAAAGTACGAACGAAGCAAAGAAAAGGAAAGAAAAGAAAGAAAGAAAGAAAGAAAACGAAAAAGAAAAAGAAAGAAAAAAGAAAGGAAACAAAGGAAAAAAGAAAAGAAAAAGAAAAAAGAAAAGAAAGAAGAAAAAAGAAAGAAAAGAAAACAGGACAAAGAAAAGGAAAAAGAAAGAAAAAAATAGAAAAATAGAAAAAAAGACAAAGAAAGAAAGAAAGAAAGAAAGAAAAGGAAAAAACGAATGAACTGGCGCTCGAGAAGACCATATCCACACACCCCATCTACCCGCACTGTCCAGCGAGAGGTTTTTTTTGGGCCTAAGGGTGGGCGCGCGGGCGGTATATGCTTTTGGTGTGGCTTTCGGGTGACTTTGAGGGCGGCAAACTTTTTTCGAGGGCGTGTGGGTGGGCGCCTCAGCCTCCAGCCAGGGAAAACCTCGGCTGTGTGCGGTTTGACTTGAAGACCGGGGTGGGAGGGGTGGGTGGAGGGGGTGAGGTGCAGAGGGGTGGGGGTGGATGGGTGGAGGGAAATTACCATAGGGCCTAGGGGGAGTGGAGGGGGTGGGTGTAGGGCCTCGGGGTGGGGGTGGAGGGAGTGGGAGGGGGTGGGAGGGGGTAGGGGTAGGACCTCTGGGTGGGGGTGGGGAGGGAGGGAGGGGCCTCGTTGTGTGGTTAAGGGTAGCTTATGTGGAAGGTAGAGAAGGAGAAAGGGAAAAAATAGGAAGAAAAGAATGAGTGGAAAAAATAGGTACGTATAGAGGAAGAAGATAGAAATAAGGGAAAACTTTAAGGATTAGGTACATATATTTATTGAGAGAAAAAGAAAAAAATAAATAAAAAAAACTCATAAGAGAGAGAGAGAGAGAGAGAGAGAGAGAGAGAGAGAGAGAGAGAGAGAGAGAGAGAGAGAGAGAGAGAGAGAGAGAGAGAGAAAGGAAAAAATCTCAATTTTTTTTTTTTTTTTTTTTTTTTTTTACTGTTTTTTTTCGAAATTTAGAGTCAAATAGTAGATAATCACAATAACACCTTTCTCGAAACGTCTATGGTTGAAATTCCTTCACAGAAACGACGAGGACGCCGCCCTTATTGCTAATACCAAGCCTCTGTGTTGCATAGCCCAGTGGACGATCGACATTGAACAGATTGACTGAATCGAAGCCAAACAGTGCCATGGGCGGCGGGCGGTGTGGAGCGGGACGGGCGGGGGGAGGGGGACGGGCGGCGTGGGGCGGGATCTAGAGTGTCCACATGGGCGGCGGCGCTGACATATATTCCTGGAGTATAAATGTGTTTGTGCTTATATGTTTACATGTATGTGCGTGTTTGTGTGTTTGTGTGTGTGTGTGTGTGTATGTGTGTGTGTGTGTGTGTGTGTGTGTGTGTGTGTGTGTGTGTGTGTGTGTGTATACATATACATATATATAATATATATATATATATATATATATATATATATATATATATATATATATATATATATATATCAACAGCAGTAATGATAATAACAGGGTAATACGATATTACCCCAAACAGCAACAACGCAGAAATGATAAGAATGATAATTATGACGATCATAATTGTAATTAGACCGACAACAACACTGTTACTGATTAAGACACCCCTAACGAAAACAAAAACAAAAACAAACCCAAGAGACTTTAAAAAAAACGAAAAAAAACGAAAAGAAACGGGAATGAACAAAATTGACACCCCTAACGAAAACAAAAACAAACCCAAGAGACTTAAAAAAACGAGAAAAAACAAAAAAAAAACGGGAATGAAAAAAATGGACACCCCTAACGAAAAGAAAAACATACCCAAAGAATTGAAAAAAAAACGAAAAAACGAGAAAAAACGAAAAAAAACGGGAATGAAAAAAATGGACACCCCTAACGAAAACAAAAACATACCCAAAGAATAAAAAAAAACGAAAAAAAACTAAAAAACGAAAAAAACGGGAATGAAAAAAATGGACACCCTAACGAAAACAAAAACATAACCCAAAGAATTAAAAAAAAAACGAAAAAACTAAAAAACGAAAAAAAAACGGGAATGAAAAAAATGGACACCCCTAACGAAAACAAAAACATACCCAAAAAATTAAAAAAAAACGAAAAAAACGAGAAAAACGAAAAAAACGGGAATGAAAAAAATGGACACCCCTAACGAAAACAAAAACATACCCAAAAGAATAAAAAAACGAAAAAAACAAAAACGAAAAAAACGGGAATGAAAAATGGACACCCCTAACGAAAACAAAAACATACCCAAAGAATTTAAAAAAAAACGAAAAAACTAAAAACGAAAAAAAAACGGGAATGAAAAAAATGGACACCCTAACGAAAACAAACATACCCAAAGAATTAAAAAAAAACGAAAAAAAACTAAAAAACGAAAAAAAACGGGAATGAAAAAAATGGACACCCCTAACGAAAACAAAAACATACCCAAAGAATTAAAAAAACGAAAAAAAAACTAAAAAACGAAAAAAACGGGAATGAAAAAAATGGACACCCCTAACGAAAACAAAAACATACCCAAAGAATTAAAAAAAAACGAAAAACTAAAAACGAAAAAAACGGGAATGAAAAAAATGGACACCCCTAACGAAAACAAAAACATACCCAAAGAATTAAAAAAAACGAAAAAAAACTAAAAAAAACGAAAAAAACGGAATGAAAAAAATGGACACCCCTAACGAAAACAAAAACATACCCAAAGAATTAAAAAAAAACGAAAAAAACTAAAAAACGAAAAAAAACGGGAATGAAAAAAATGGACACCCCTAACGAAAACAAAAACATACCCAAAGAATTAAAAAAAACGAAAAAAAAGTAAAAAACGAAAAAAAAACGGGAATGAAAAAAATGGGCACCCCTAACGAAAACAAAAACATACCCAAAGAATTAAAAAAAAACGAAAAAAAACTAAAAAACGAAAAAAAACGGGAATGAAAAAAATGGACACCCCTAACGAAAACAAAAAACATACCCAAAGAATTTAAAAAAACGAAAAAAGCTAAAAAACGAAAAAAAACGGAATGAAAAAATGGACACCCCTAACGAAAACAAAAACATACCCAAAGAATTAAAAAAAAAACGAAAAAAACTAAAAAACGAAAAAAAAACGGGAATGAAAAAAATCGACACCCCTAACGAAAACAAAAACATACCCAAAGAATTTAAAAAAACGAAAAAAAGCTAAAAAACGAAAAAAAAACGGGAATGAAAAAAATGGACACCCCTAACGAAAACAAAAACATACCCAAAGAATTTAAAAAACGAAAAAAAGCTAAAAAACGAAAAAAACGGGAATGAAAAAATGGACACCCCTAACGAAAACAAAAACATACCCAAAGAATTTAAAAAAAACGAAAAAAAAGCTAAAAAACGAAAAAAAAACGGGAATGAAAAAAATGGACACCCCTAACGAAAACAAAAACATACCCAAAGAATTAAAAAAAAAAACGAAAAAAACTAAAAAACGAAAAAAAACGGGAATGAAAAAATGGACACCCCTAACGAAAACAAAAACATACCCAAAACACTTAAAAAAAATGAAAAAAAGCTAAAAAACGAAAAAAAAACGGGAATGAAAAAAATGGACACCCCTAACGAAAACAAAAACATACCCAAAGAATTAAAAAAAAAACGAAAAAAAACTAAAAAACGAAAAAAAACGGGAATGAAAAAAATGGACACTGCTAACGAAAACAAAAACATAAGCAAAGAATTAAAAAAAAAAACGAAAAAAAACTAAAAAACGAAAAAAAACGGGAATGAAAAAAATGGACACCCCTAACGAAAACAAAAACATACCCAAAGAATTTAAAAAAAACGAAAAAAAACCTAAAAAACGAAAAAAAAACGGAAATGAAAAAAATGGAGACCCCTAAAGAAAACAAAAACATACCCAAAAAATTTAAAAAAACGAAAAAAAGCTAAAAAACGAAAAAAAACGGGAATGAAAAAAATGGACACCCCTAACGAAAACAAAAACATACCCAAAGAATTTAAAAAAAACGAAAAAAAGCTAAAAAACGAAAAAAAAACGGGAATGAAAAAAATGGACACCCCTAACGAAAACAAAAACATACCCAAAGAATTAAAAAAAAACGAAAAAAACTAAAAAACGAAAAAAAACGGGAATGAAAAAATGGACACCCCTAACGAAAACAAAAACAAACCCAAGAGACTTAAAAAAAACGAAAAAAAGCTAAAAAACGAAAAAAAAACGGGAATGAAAAAAATGGACACCCCTAACGAAAACAAAAACATACCCAAAGAATTAAAAAAAACGAAAAAAAACTAAAAACGAAAAAAAACGGGAATGAAAAAAATGGACACCCCTAACGAAAACAAAAACATACCCAAAGAATTAAAAAAACGAAAAAAAACTAAAAAACGAAAAAAAAACGGGAATGAAAAAAATGGACACCCCTAACGAAAACAAAAAACATACCCAAAGAATTAAAAAAAAAACGAAAAAAAACTAAAAAACGAAAAAAAAACGGGAATGAAAAAAATGGACACCCCTAACGAAAACAAAAACATACCCAAAGAATTAAAAAAAAACGAAAAAAAAGCTAAAAAACGAAAAAAAAACGGGAATGAAAAAAATGGACACCCCTAACGAAAACAAAAACATACCCAAAGAATTTAAAAAAACAAAAAAAAGTAAAAAACGAAAAAAAAACGGAAATGAAAAAAATGGACACCCCTAACGAAAACAAAAACATACCCAAAGAATTAAAAAAAAAACGAAAAAAACGAAAAAAACGAAAAAAAACAGAATGAAAAAAATGGACACCCTAACGAAAACAAAAACATACCCAAAGAATTAAAAAAAAAAAAAACTAAAAACGAAAAAAAACGGGAATGAAAAAATGGACACCCCTAACGAAAACAAAAACATACCCAAAGAATTAAAAAAAAAAAAAAAACGAAAAAACGGAAAAGAAAAAATGGACACCCCTAACGAAAACAAAAACAAACCCAAGAGACTTAAAAAAAACGAAAACTAAAAAACGAAAAAAAACGGGAATGAAAAAATGGACACCCCTAACGAAAACAAAAACATACCCAAAGAATTAAAAAAAACGAAAAAAACTAAAAAACGAAAAAAAACAGGAATGAAAAAAATGGACACCCCTAACGAAAACAAAAACATACCCAAAGAATTAAAAAAAAACGAAAAAAAAAAAACGAAAAAAACGGGAATGAAAAAAATGGACACCCCTAACGAAAACAAAAACATACCCAAAGAATTAAAAAAAAAACGAAAAAAAATAAAAAACGAAAAAACGGAATGAAAAATGGACACCCCTAACGAAAACAAAAACATACCCAAAGAATTAAAAAAAAACGAAAAAAAACTAAAAAACGAAAAAAATCGGGAATGAAAAAAATGGACACCCCTAACGAAAACAAAAACATACCCAAAGAATTAAAAAAAAACGAAAAAACTAAAAAACGAAAAAAACGGGAATGAAAAAATGGACACCCCTAACGAAAACAAAAACATACCCAAAGAATTAAAAAAAACGAAAAAACTAAAAAACGAAAAAAAACAGGAATGAAAAAAATGGACACCCTAACGAAAACAAAAACATACCCAAAGAATTAAAAAAAAACGAAAAAAACAAGACAAAAACGAAAAAAACGGGAATGAAAAAAATGGACACCCCTAACGAAAACAAAAACATACCCAAAGAATAAAAAAAACGAAAAAAAAAAAACGAAAAAAACGGAATGAAAAAATGGACACCCCTAACGAAAACAAAAACATACCCAAGAGACTTAAAAAAAAACGAAAAAACTAAAAAAACGAAAAAAAAACGGGAATGAAAAAAATGGACACCCCTAACGAAAACAAAAACAAACCCAAGAGACTTAAAAAAAAACGAAAAAACTAAAAAACGAAAAAAACGGGAATGAAAAAAATGGACACCCCTAACGAAAACAAAAACATACCCAAAGAATTAAAAAAAAAAAACGAAAAAAAACTAAAAAACGAAAAAAAACGGGAATGAAAAAAATGGACACCCCTAACGAAAACAAAAACATACCCAAAGAATAAAAAAAAAAAAAAAAAAAAAAAAACGAAAAAAAACGGAAAGAAAAAAATGGACACCCCTAACGAAAACAAAAACAAACCCAAGAGACTTAAAAAAAAACGAAAAAAAACGAAAAAACGAAAAAAAAACGGGAATGAAAAAAATGGACACCCCTAACGAAAACAAGAAAACATACCCAAAGAATTAAAAAAAAAAAAAAAACGAAAACGAAAAAAAACGAGGAATGAAAAAAATGGACACCCCTAACGAAAACAAAAACATACCCAAAGAATTAAAAAAAAAAAAAAAAAAACGAAAAAAAAACGGAAAGAAAAAATGGACACCCCTAACGAAAACAAAAACAAACCCAAGAGACTTAAAAAAAAAACGAAAAAAAACTAAAAAACGAAGAAAAAACGGGAATGAAAAAATGGACACCCCTTACGAAAACAAAAACAAACCCAAGAGACTTAAAAAAACGAAAAAAACGTGAAAAAAAAACCGGAAATGAAAAAATGCACCCCCCAAACGAAAACAAAAACATACTAAAAGAATTAAAAAAAAAAAAAAAACGAAAAAAAACGGGAATGAAAAAAATGGACACCCCTAACGAAAACAAAAACATACCCAAAGAATTAAAAAAAAAAAAAACAAAAAAACGAAAAAAAACGGGAATGAAAAAAATGGAAACCCCTAACGAAAACAAAAACATACCCAAAGAATAAAAAAAAACGAAAAAAAACTAAAAAACGAAAAAAAACGGGAACGAAAAAATTGCATATTTCCACAAACACAGTGACGAGGAAACAACATTAGATAGAGCCATCGTCACCATCAACAACAATCAAAGCTTGAAATTCCACTTAATTGATGATGGCATTTATGACCCTAATGATGAAGATGATGATGACGCTGTGCAATTTTTCCGCGAAGGAACTAGGATGACTCAAATATTTTTGCAAGGGAGACAAAGTTAGAGAAATATGTTCATGATAAGAGTGATGAACATTGTGATAGTGATGAAAATGTGGTGTTTTACTGTTAGCGATATCGTTGTCCACACTATTCGTAACTGTTTTTGATAATGAGAAGGAAAGAGAGAAAGGAAGAGAGAGATAGAGAGAAAGAGAAAGAAGCAAAGAAAGAGAGGAAGAGAGAAAGAGTGAGAGAGAAAAGCAAAGAAAGAAAGGAAGAGAGAGAGAGAGAGAGAGAGAGAGAGAGAGAGAGAGAGAGAGAGAGAGAGAGAGAGAGAGAGAGAGAGAGAGAGAGAGAGAGAGAGAGAGAAGAGAGAAAGAGAGAGAGAGAGAGAAGTGAAGCGATAAGCCTCTTATAGCTTCCACCTCAAAAAAAAAGAAGAAAAAAGATAAAACAGAAAACATGATAATGAACATACAGACAAACAAACAAACAAATAAGACAAACAAAGAACTAATAAACAAACAAAAGAATGAAATAGTAGAGAGATAAAGGAATAAATAAATCAACGAAAAACTAGAAGTACGACATTTTAAGGACAAACTAAAATAAAACTGAACGGCGCTTTATACTCGGTCTGCTTGAAGAGTCCACCGAAATAGACTCGTGAATCATTTTGGTTCAAGATTACACACTTAGTCTCGTCTGGGCATCTTCTCCTTCATATTTCTTCTTCTCTTTCTTCTTATTCTTATTCGTCTTCTCCTTATTATTATTATTCTCATTCATATTTCTTTTCTCTTTCTTCTTATTCTTATTCGTCTTCTACTTCTTATCCTTCTCCTTATTCTTCTATGCTTAGTCTTCTTCTCTCTAATAAGTTTTGTTTTGCTTTGTCTTCTCCTCTCTCATACTTCTTCTTCTTTCTCTTCTTTTGTTTCGTTTTCTTCTTTCTTATACTTAAAGAGAGGTAGAAAGAGAGAGGGAGAGAGAGAGAGAGAGAGAGAGAGAGAGAGAGAGAGAGAGAGAGAGAGAGAGAGAGAGAGAGAGAGAGAGAGAGAGAGAGAGAGAGAGAGAAGGAAAGAAAGGAAGGAAGAGAGAGAGAGAGAGAGAGAGAGAGAGAGAGAGAGAGAGAGAGAGAGAGAGAAGGAAAGAGAGAGAAAGAAAGAGAGAAAGTCAAGCACCAAACTCTTCCACTTCCCTTCTACGCCTCTCCACCTCCTCCCCCTTTCCTTCCATCTCCCTCAATTCTTCTCCTTTTTCCTCCCTTTTCCCGTCTATCCTTTCCCTCTCCCTCTATCCCCTCCCATCTCTTTTCCATCCGTCCTCTTCCACCCATCCTTGCCCCTCCGTCCATACCCTGTCCTCCCTCCCTCTCCCATCTCTTTCTCACCTTTCCCATCATCTCCCTGTCCCTCCTCCACACCCCTCCCCCTCCTCCCACTCCCTCCTCCTCCAGCCCCTCCTCTTCCTACCGCACTCCTCCTCCTCCTCCACCCCTCCCATCTCTTCCCCCTCTCCTCCTCCACACCCCTCCCATCTCTTTCACCCTCCCCCTCCCATCTCTTTCTCATCTTATCCCATCACCTCCCTCTCCCTCCTCTTCCCCCTCCCTCCTCCTCCTCCTCCTCCACCTCCTTCCCCTCCTACCGCCCTCCTCCTCCTCCCTCCTCCTCCTCTTCCACCCCCTCCTCCTCCTCCTCCACCTCCTTCCCCTCCTACCGCCCTCCTCCTCCTTCGCCCCCTCCTCCTCCTCCTCCTCCTCCTCCTCCTCCTCCTCCCTCCTACCTCGCCCTTCCCATTAACGTTCGAGGCCAGGGCCAGGGGTGCCACGGCGTCTTCACAGTGGCATTTTACTCAGTAAATCTCTCTCTCTCTCTCTCTCTCTCTCTCTCTCTCTCTCTCTCTCTCTCTCTCTCTCTCTCTCTCTCTCTCTCTACCCCCCCCCCTCTCTCTCTCTATCTATCTATCTATCTACCTATCAATCTCTCTCTCTCACTCTCTCTCTTTCTCTGATTCTCTCTGTCTCTCTTTCTCTCTGTCTCTGTCTCTGTCTCTCTTTCTCTCTGTCTCTGTCTCTGTCTCTCTCTCTCTCTCACTCACTCTCTCTCTTTCTCTGATTCTCTCTCTCTCTCTTTCTCTCTCTCTCTCTATCTATCTATCTATCTCTCTGTCTCTCACTCTCTCTCTTTCTCTGATTCTCTGTCTCTCTCTCTCTCTCTCTCTCTCTCTCTCTCTCTCTCTCTCTCTCTCTCTCTCTCTCTCTCTCTCTCTCTCTCTCTCTCGTGTCGCTAAGCTTTTGTCTCGGCGTAATAAGGTGTTCGGGAGAAGAAAAAGAAAGAGATAGAAAGTAATGATGATGAAACAGGAGAGAGAGAGAGAGTAAGTGATGATGATGAAAATGATGATGATTCGTTATTTTATTCGTTCTTGTGGAGTACTTTATTGTTTTATTCCTTCTTCTGAGTGTCTCCTTCTTTTATCATTCACTTTTCTCCCCTCCCCCCATTTTTTTTTACTCCCCGCTTTAGGAAACGAGGAGATTAGTTGTTTTTATCACATATATAAATCTTCTTCTTTTTTTTTCTTTTTTTAGCATATGTGGGAGTTTTTTTCTTTTTCTTATTTTACTTGTATATATCTATTTTGTATGTGTGTAGGTGTTTTTTTTTCTTCTTTTACTTATATATATCTATTTTGTATGTGTGTAGGTGTTTTTTTTTATTTTTTTTACTTATATATATTTATTTCGTATGTGTGTAGGTGTGTTCTTTTTACTTATTTATATATATATATATATATATATATATATATATATATATATATATATATATATATATATATATATATATATTTCGTATGTATGTAGCTTTTTTTTTTTACTTATATATATTTATTTCGTATGTGTGTAGGTATTTTTTTTTTTTTTTTTTTTTACCTATACATATTTATTTCGTATGTGTGTAGGAGTTTTTATTTATTTATCTATTTTTCTTTTTTACTTATATATATTTATTTCGTATGTGAGAAGGTGTTTTTTTTTTTTTTTTGAGTTGAAGGTTTAAGTCTCAGGGATTATCTCGTGTGGCACTCTAATTAACCCAAAGTATTAGAGACGAGTTGTCTTCCTCCTTTCCTGCGCGTTATGGTCTGTCTTAAGAGCTCAAGCTGTGATTATGGCGTGTGGGATTTCCACCTCTACCTCCTCCGTCTTCCATTTTCCTTCTCCTGTGTCTTATTCCTTCTTCGAAATGTCATTTCTCTCTCTTGTTGTTGTTGTTTTTTTGGTCTTGTATCTTATTCCTTCTTCGAAACACCATTTCTCTCTCTTGTTTTTCTTTTCTTTCTTTCTTTTTGGTCTTGTATCTTATTCCTTCTTCGAAACGTTATTTCTCTCTCTTGTTTTTTTTTCTTTCTTTCTTTTTGATCTTGTTTCTCATTCCTTCTTCGAAACATAATTTCTCTCTTGTTTTTTTTTTTTTTTTCTTTTTGGTCTTGTATCTCATTCCTTCTTTGAAACACCAATGTACCACCGACTCCCCACTCCTATATACCACCACCCCGCACCACCCACCCCACCCCTATGTCCCCCCCCTCCTTATGTCCCACCCCACCCTCCATACCTATGTCCCCCACCCCCATCCCTATGACCCACCCCCACCCCCAACCCGAGTTCCCCCCACCTACCCCCACCCCTAATTCCCCCTACCTACTCCCACCCCTAGTTGCCCCTCCTACCCCCACTCCTAGTTCCCCCTACCTACCCCCACCCCTAGGTACCCCCACCCCAATGTCCCCCGACCCCCCACTCCTAGGTCCCTCCACCCCTACCCCTAGTTCCCCCCATCTACCCCTAGTTCCCCCCCATCTACCCCCACCCCCCACTCCTATATACCACCATCCCCCATCCCTATGTCCCACCCCAATCCCACCTGTATGTCCCCCCCCACCCCACGCCACCCGTATGTCCCACCTTCCAAGCCCTATTACCCCACGCGTCGAGGCGTCGAAGCAAGTTATTACACTCGGTCGACAGTCGATGCCTCAACGTCAGTGCCACTTGTACCTCAGCGGACGGTCCACGGCGCTCTGGCCCTCGTCTTCGCATCCTCGTTCGACCCTTAGTCACTTCACCCTCGCTCACTTCACTCTCATTCACTTCACCCTCGCTCGCTTCGCCTTCACTCACTTCACCTTCGCTCACTTCACTCTCATTCACTTCACCCTCGCTCACTTCACTCTCATTCACTTCACCCTCGCTCACTTCACTCTCATTCACTTCACCCTCGCTCACTTTACTCTCATTCACTTCACCCTCGCTCACTTCACTCTCATTCACTTCACCCTCGCTCACTTCACTCTCATTCACTTCACCCCCACTCCCTCCCCCTCCCTCCCCCTCACTCCCTCCCCCTCCCTCCCATCCCTCCCTCACCCTCACTCACTTCACCCTCGTGTCTTTTTTCTCCTCCTTCCACTCACGTCGCCGCCCGAGCTAGTGTCCGCTTGAGATTCTTAATCGCTTCTACTCTCTCTTCTTGCTTTTGTTGCTTTTGAAAATCATTTATTACTTTATTTATTTATTACTTTATTTATTTATTTATTTATTTATTTATTACTTTATTCATTTATTTATTTATTTATTTATTTATTTATTTATATTATTTATTCGTTTTATTACGGGAATTGAGAGAGTTTTCCTGTTCAGATTTCGCAGAGGAGGGAGATACAGAGAGAGCTATGGATAGATAGATAGATAGGTAGATAGGTAGATAGATAGATAGATAGATAGATAGATAGATAGATAGATAGATAGATAGATAGATAGATAGATAGAGGGAGAGATGATAGATGGATGGATAGATAGATAGATAGACAGACAGACAGACAAACAGACACAGGAAACACGCATACATCTATTTGATATAACTTGATGTGATATCATATAGATAGACAGACAGATAGCCAGATCGATAGATACAGCCAGATTGATAGAAATAGATACAGCCAGATTAATAGGAATAGATACAACTAAATCAATAGAAATAGATACAACCAAATCAATAGAAATAGATACAGCCAAATCAATAGAAATAGATACAGCCAAATCAATAGAAATAGATACAGCCAGATTGACAGAAATAGATACAACCAAATCAGTAGAAATAGATACAGCCAAATCAATAGAAATAGATACAGCCAA
>NC_091549.1:53652158-53657158 GCF_042767895.1 Penaeus vannamei
GGAGTTCCTACTCTGGAGTTCTGGTGTTATTTCGAAGAGGGAATGGGGAGGGGAGGGAATGGGGGAGGGGAAGGGGGGAGAGGGGGAAGGAGGAGGGGGAGGAGCTGGGAACTTTTGCGGCCGGGGAGAGTACTCTGTATTATTATTTTATTTTGATTAATTTTGAACGAGTGGGTGATATATTCTCTTTGATTTTCGAGTTCGGTGTGAAAATGGCATCTGCAGCGTTGTTTACTTAACAAATAATATGCGTAATGTCCGAAATTTTTGTTATATCAATAGAGTTGTCATGTACAATTCATTTTCAGATATTGCCATTTCATTACCTTGGAGTTATTTATTTTAAATAATTCCTAGCGCCTCGATTAGCCAAACTTTAACGCTTTCATCAAATGCATTAATAACGTCACAGCAACATCCGATGAATAAACTTAAAAATGCTCTGACAAACATATTAGCTTTAAAAGTATTCATTACATGTGCCACTATGAGGGAGTACCGATACCATATTCCGAAACTCTTTCCACATATTCTCTATTTACGTGAACGGATAATACGAATACTCAATACAACCTGAAAATCCGAAGAAAATATCCCCCGAGCAAGAGCGACTAGTAATTTCCACAGAGAGAGGATAACAGAAAAGGAAAATAAATAATAAAAGAGAAGTGGATATATGGAAACGGAGGTTGTGTTGTCCAGACGTACGATCACCTCCCCGCCAGTCGGTCACAGCCAACACTACGGCCAGAAAACGGCTCGGGAAGACAGTATGAGCTGAGTCAGTGGGAGGGAAGGACCATGACGCTCCACTACCCACTTACCGTGCGGTAATGTTGGTCCGTACAAAGTTCGAGACTTTGCGATTTCCCTCCTGTCTGCGGGAATGTCTCTCATGGCATTTCTCCTTGCAGTGAAATAATTTGCCAATCAAAATGTGGAGTGTTGGCCGCAGAGATGGCAAAGTGCTGGTCACTGTGTGGCAACTGTTAGCGTTTATTGTGTGCTGTGACTCTTCGGCTGTGCACTATAACAGCGAGGAGTGTACGAACCAAGACATCAATGCCCGAGAGAGAGCTCTCACTTGCTCTCTCAAGACTCTTGACGACGATTTAAGAGTCGCGAATCTTACGAGTGTGGCTGTGGACTCTGTTGCGCGCTTGTCTCTCGTGTGCAACGATGTCTACTTTTTCCAGAGTGTCTTGTCACCCTACACCCTGTCGGGGTTTGTGCGAGTGCGGGAACTCAATGTGGAATTTTGCAAGATTAGTGAACTGAAGGATAATGCGTTTATTAATCTCAGAAATTTAAGAAATTTAACACTTCGGACTAGAAACTTGGACTGGCCCGTGATGAGCTTGACCGCCAAGCCAGAAGTGTTCCGTCCTCTGCACCAGCTGGAGCGGTTAGATCTCAGCACTAACAATATTTGGGAACTGCCAGCTGGTGCCTTCTGCCACCTCGCCAACCTCAAACTGCTCAATCTAAGTCACAACCACCTGCAGGACATCACGCAGTTGGGGTTCGGCGGGGGCTCCTCGGACAGAAGCGTTTCCTCCTGCAGGTCCGACGTCAGTTCGCTCGATCTCTCTCACAACGACGTGACGGTGTTAGTGTCGGGCTCGCTGCAGGGCCTCGAACAGCTGCAGCATTTGTATCTCCAAAACAACGAACTCGGTAAGGTGGACGACAATGCTTTCCAAGGCCTGCGGAGCCTCCACACGCTCGACATTTCAAATAACCGTCTGGTGGCGCTGCCGGAGGACGCGTTCGCGCACACGCCAGGCCTCATGTACTGTCGGGCGAGGAACAACTCGCTCTCCGTGCTGGCGCCGGGGCTCTTCGGGGGGCTCGACCACCTCGTCGAGCTCGACCTCTCCTACAACGAACTCAAATCCGAATGGTTAACGTCCTCCATCTTCCAGGGGCTCGTCCGCCTCATGCTGCTGGATCTCTCGCACAACAAAATCTCCCAGCTGAACCAGCAGGTCTTCAGCGACCTGTACACGGTGCAGTTCCTCAGGCTCTCCCACAACCAGCTCAAGACGATACCCGCCGCGGCGTTTGCAGCCTGCGTCAACCTGCACACGCTCGACCTCTCGTACAACCAGCTGACGAGCGTCCCCGACAAGGCTTTTCAGGGAGTCGGTGTGCTGAGCTTCTTGGCCCTCGACAACAACAACATCAGCGAAGTGGGTCCGAATTCGCTGAAGAACCTGAGCAGCCTGGCGGACCTGAACCTCAACGGGAACGAGCTGACGGCCATTCCAGAGGCTGTGGCCCACCTGAAGTATCTGAAGACCCTGGACCTCGGGGAAAACCAGATTTCGGACCTCGCCAACATGCCCGTCAAGGGTCTGGAATTCCTGTACGGTCTGAGACTCGTGAACAACAAGATTAGGGGAAATCTAACGAAAGACACTTTTAGTGATATTCCTTCCCTTAAGATACTAAATTTAGCAAAGAATTCCATAACGGCCATTGAAACAGGCACGTTTGATAAAAATTTGAATTTGCAAGCAGTTCGCATTGATGCAAATCAGCTTTCCAGTATAAATGGGCTTTTTGAAAAGTTGCCAAATTTGTTGTGGTTGAATGTGTCCGATAATAATATTGAAGTGTTTGATTACCATTTCGTACCGCAAAGTCTAGAGTGGCTAGATTTACATAAAAACAAAATCAGTGAGCTTGGAAATTTTCTAGAAAGACACGACTTAAATTTGCAAACTCTCGATGCTAGTTTTAATAAGTTGCAGTACATCAACAGCATCCAAATTCCCGATAGTGTTCAGTTGTTATTTTTGAACGATAATAAGATTTCAGTTGTCGAGCCGTTCACGTTCTTCAAGAAAGTGAATCTGACCCGAGTTGACCTGTTTGCCAATCAGCTGTCAAGGATGGACATGTCAGCACTGAGGCTCTCTCCCGTGCCCGTCGGAAAGTCCCTCCCGGAATTCTACCTGGGAGGGAACCCCTTCATCTGTGACTGTAATATGGAGTGGCTGCAGCGGATCAATGCATTAGAACACCGAAGGCAGCACCCCACCATCATGGATCTGGAGAGCATTTACTGTCAGATGCCATTCGCTCGCACGGGAGCCTTTATTCCTCTCGTGGACGTGAACCCCTCGCAGTTCCTCTGTCAGTACGAGACGCACTGCTTCGCTCTCTGCCACTGCTGCGAGTTCGACGCCTGTGATTGCGAGATGACGTGCCCCGACGGGTGTGGGTGTTACCACGATCAGTCTTGGAGATCAAACATTGTCGATTGTTCTCAGCAGGACGTGCAACAAGTGCCTGACCGCATTCCCATGGATGCCACGCAGGCTTACCTGGATGGCAACGACCTGAGGAACCTTTCGTCTCACTCCTTCATCGGCCGTAAGCATTTACAAATATTGTATGTTAATGCTTCTAACGTCAGGTCCCTCGATAACGAAACTTTTAGCGGGCTGAGTCGGCTGACGGCGCTCCACCTCGAGGACAACCTCCTTGAGGCACTTCGGGGGAACGAGTTTCAAGGCCTCGAGGTTGTCAGGGAATTGTACCTTCACAACAACCGTCTGAGATACGTCCATCAACACACCTTCGCCATGCTGTTCCACCTCGAGGTCCTCACTCTCCACAACAACCACCTCATTAACTTCCCCGTGTGGAGACTAGTAGACAACCCATACCTCAACCACGTCTCCCTGAGCACCAACCAGTGGTCCTGCCAGTGCCAGTTTGTCGAGTCTTTCGGCATATGGCTGAATGGCAACGAGAGGAAGGTGTCGGACGCGAGGGAAATCAAATGTTACACCGACGTCGCCGAAGAGGAGCCTGGTTCCTACATCATGGAATTCAACGTGACGACCTGCATGAACACCTCTTCATCTTCGACTGTCGTCCGGCCCATAGTGTTGGACAACTTGTTGCATCCAGTTATTGCTACATGTGTCGCCTTCGTCGTCGTGGTTATCCTGCTGTTATGTTTCGTGTACCGTGGCACCATCCGCGTGTGGATCTACTCGCAGTGCGGCTACAGGATGTGCCACAAGAATGTCTCCTCCGACGACCGAGATAAATTATTCGACGCCTTTGTATCCTACAGCTCTAAAGACGAGGCCTGGGTCAACCAGGTGTTAGCCGGCGAGCTGGAGCGAGGAGATCGGCCGTATCGCGTGTGTTTGCACTATCGCGATTTCCCCGTCACCGCCTACATCGCCGAGACGATCGTGGAAGCCGTGGAGTCTTCTCGGCGCACCATAATCGTCCTGTCGAAGAACTTCATCGAGAACGAGTGGTGTAGATTCCAGTTCAAAAGCGCCCATCACGAGGTCCTCAAGAAGCGGCGACAGAGACTCATCGTCATCGTCCTGGGCGAGATCCCCGCGCGGGACCTCGACCCCGACCTCCGTCTCTACCTCAAAACAAACACGTGCATCTATGCCAGTGACAAGTTCTTCTGGGAGAAGCTGAGATTCGCCATGCCAGACGTTCAGAACAGCCAGCGAGTGGTCCACACCTACAGTTCCATCCCCGAGAGATCTTCCTCTTCGGCCAACAAGTACAGTGTCAACAGTCCAGCGTCAATGCACCATAATTTACACGGTGGCTCTGATGCGTACTGGGCCTAACGCGTCTCCTAGTGGTCTTGCCGAATTGTAGTGGTCGTGTTGAGCTCTGAAGATCCTGCGGAACTCCCTGGTAGTCCTGTGGTACTCCAATGGTGACCCTTAGTCAAAGAGAGCTTTGTCGAAGGGCTCAGTCCTAGGTAGAGCTCTGAGATTATGCAACACGGCTGTAGTTTTACAAGGGCTCTGTGATGAAAGCTCCTGGCTGTGGTTATAACGAAAAGGGCTTTAGTGAGAAGGATACATAGCTTTAAAGTGACACATGTGGTTATAATGGACACGAAACGGAAGTGTAAGAATCGAGCTTGTGATGCAATGTTTTCGAAGTGTAGTGGAAGCAGGACCGTTTGTGGACGATGGAGCCATGTACATGTTATAGCAATC
>NC_091549.1:53677158-53679658 GCF_042767895.1 Penaeus vannamei
AAAAGACAAGACAGGCAAAGTAATATGTGATGAATTTATCCTAGTAGAAGAAAAAGAAGAATAGAAAAG
Source organism: Penaeus vannamei (assembly GCF_042767895.1). Classification (NCBI taxonomy): domain Eukaryota; kingdom Metazoa; phylum Arthropoda; class Malacostraca; order Decapoda; family Penaeidae; genus Penaeus; species Penaeus vannamei. The sequence continues at coordinate 53,677,228 of NC_091549.1, forward strand.
AAAAGAAAAGAAAAATATGATGAATTTATCCTAAGAAGAAAAAGAAAAGAAAAGAAAAGAAATGAAAAGAAAAGAAAAATATGATGAATTTATCCTAGCAGAAGAGGAAGAAGAAGAAGAAAAAGAAGAAGAAAAAGAATAGAATAGAAAAGAAAAGAAAAATATGATGAATTTATCCTAGCAGAAGAAGAAGAAAAAGAAGAAGAAAAAGAAAAGAAAAGAAAAGAAAAGAAATGAAAAGAAAGAAAAATATGATGAATTTATCCTAGCAAAAGAAGAAGAAAAAGAAGAAGAAAAAGAATAGAAAAGAAAAGAAAAGAAAAATATGATGAATTTATCCTAGCAGAAGAAGAAGAAAAATAATAGAAAAAGAAAAGAAAAAGAAAAGAAAGGAAAAGAAATATGTGATGAATTTATCCTAGCAGAAGAAGAAGAAAAAATAATAGAAAAAGAAAAGAAAAAGAAAAGAAAAGGAAAAAAAAAATATATGATCCTGTTAGGCTGCTGGAGTCCAATTTGTAATTAACTGCGTCGACTGGTCGAGGGTGCGCGCGTGCGGGCGCTCTCGATCGCTTTTCTGACGCAATTTTTCTTCCTGTTTTTTTTTTCTTTTTTTTCTTCTTCTTTTGGGGGCATTTCTTTCTTTCCTTCTTTCTTTCTTTCTGTTTTTCTTTCCTTCTTTCTTTCTGCTTTTTCTTCCCTTCTTTCTTTCTTTCTGTTTTTTTGTCTTTTCTTCTTCCTTTCTTTCTGCCTTTTCTTTCCTTCTTTCTTTCTTTCCTTGTTTCTTTCTTTCTGTTTTTTGTCTTTTCTTCTTCCTTTCTTTCTTTGTTTTTTTCTCTCCTTCTTTCTTTCTTTCTGCTTTTTCTTCCCTTCTTTCTTTCTTTCTGTTTAATTATTTCTTTCTGATTCTGTGGGGACATTTTTTTCTTTTTTTCTGTTTTTTGTAGGTATTTTTTTCCATTTTCTTTCTTTTTTGTGGGAAATTTATTTATCTATTTATTTTTGTGGGGCCTTTTACATTCCTTCTTTCTATCTCTTTTTTAAGGAAATTTCTTTCTTTCTTTCTCTCTCTCTTTCTTTCTTTTGTTTTGTGGGGACTATTTCCCTTTTTTTTCTTTCTCTCTCTCTCTTTCTTCCTTTCTTCTATACGGACTTTTTCCTTTTTTTTTCTCTCTCTCTCTTTCGGGAGTGAGTGAGGCGGAAGGGGGAAGCGGAGGGGAAGTGAGGAAAAAGGGGAGGAGAAGCGATGATTGGGAGGGGGGAGGGAGGGGGATAGGAGGAGGAGGGAGGGGGGGAGGGGGAAGGAGGAGGGAGGTGGAGAGGTGGTGGAATTGGTTAATTTCTTCTCCCCTTTTTCTTCTTCTTTTCCTTTCCAGAAGTAAAGTGCGATTTTTATTTTTAATTGTTGGGGGAAGGGGGGAGGAGGAGGGGGTGGGGGTGGGGGGAGGGGGTGTATGATCTACTGTCTCTATCAAATTGTCTTTCTCTTTTCTCTTTGTTTTCTGTCTTCGCTTCGCTCTGTTTTTTTTAATGCTTTCTGTCTCCCTCTTTCCCCTCTCTTTCTCTCTCGTTTTTTTTTTCTTTCCACTCTTTTCTCTACCTCTTTCTCTTTCCTCTCCCGCTATCCCTTTTTATTTCTCTTTTCCTTTCCTCTCTCTCCTCTCCCTCCATCTCTTCCCATCCCTCTTTTTCTCTCCCTCTTCCCTCCTCCTTTCCTTCCTTCCTTCCTCCCTTTTGTGTCTTCTCTGATCCCTTCTCTCCCCTTCCTCCATCCCTTCCCATCCCTCTCTCCTCCCTCCCCTCTCTCTCTTCTTCCTCCACCTCTTCCCATCCCTCTTTTCCTCTCCCCTCTCCCACCCCCTCTCTCCTCCCTCTTCCTTTCTCCTTTCCTTAATTCCTTCCTCTCCAAGATATATCCTCCCTCTCTTCCTCTCTCTTCTTCCTCCACCTCTTCCCATCACTCTTTTCCTCTCCCCTCCCCTTACCTTCCTTCTTTCCTGCTTCTTTCCTTAATTCCTTCCTCTCCAAGATATATGCTTCCTCTCTTGCTCTCTCTTCTTCCTCCACCTTTCCCATCCCTCTTTTCCTCTCCCCTCTCCCCCCCCTCTCCTCTCCTCCTACCCTCCTTCTTTCCTTAATTCCTTCCTCTCCAAGATATATCCTCCCTCTCTTCCTCTCTCTTCTTCCTCCACCTCTTCCTATCCCTCTTTTCCTCTCCCCTCTCCCCCCCCTCTCCTCTCCTCCTACCCTCCTTCTGTTCCTTAATTCCTTCCTCTCCAAGATATATCCTCCCTCTCTTCCTCTCTCTTCTTCCTCCACCTCTTCCTATCCCTCTTTTCCTCTCCCCTCTCCCCCCCCTCTCCTCTCCTCCTACCCTCCTTCTTTCCTTAATTCCTTCCTCTCCAAGATATATCCCCCCTTTCGCGTGGTC
>NC_091549.1:53692158-53694526 GCF_042767895.1 Penaeus vannamei
CTTTCTCTGTTTCTTTATTACTTTTCTTGTCTCCTATTCTTTGTCTTTCTCTGTTTCTTTATTACATTTTCTTGTCTCCTATTCTTTGTCTTTCTCTCTTTCTTTATTACTTTTACTTGTCTCCTATTCTTTGTCTTTCTCTGTTTCTTTATTACATTTTCTTGTCTCCTATTCTTTGTCTTTCTCTGTTTCTTTATTACTTTTCTTGTCTCCTATTCTTTGTCTTTCTCTGTTTCTTTATTACATTTTCTTGTCTCCTATTCTTTGTCTTTCTCTGTTTCTTTATTACATTTTCTTGTCTCCTCTTCTTGGTCTTTCTCTGTTTCTTTATTACATTTTCTTGTCTCCTATTCTTTGTCTTTCTCTGTTTCTTTATTACATTTTCTTGTCTCCTATTCTTTGTCTTTCTCTGTTTCTTTATTACATTTTCTTGTCTCCTATTCTTTGTCTTTCTCTGTTTCTTTATTACATTTTCTTGTCTCCTATTCTTTGTCTTTCTCTGTTTCTTTATTACATTTTCTTGTCTCCTATCCTTTGTCTTTCTCTGTTTCTTTATTACATATTCTTGTCTTCTATTCTTTGTCTTTCTCTGTTTCTTTTAATACATTTTCTTGTCTCCTATTCTTTGTCTTTCTCTGCTTCTTTATTACATTTTCTCGTCTCCTATTCTTTGTCTTTCTCTGTTCCTTTATTACATTTTCTCGTCTCCTATTCTTTGTCTTTCTCTGTTTCTTTATTACATTTTCTTGTCTCCTATTCTTTGTCTTTCTCTGTTTCTTTATTACATTTTCTTGTCTCCTATTCTTTGTCTTTCTCTGTTTCTTTATTACATTTTCTTGTCTCCTATTCTTTGTCTTTCTCTGTTTCTTTATTACATTTTCTCGTCTCCTATTCTTTGTCTTTCTCTGTTTCTTTATTATATTTTCTTGTCTCCTATTCTTTGTCTTTCTCTGTTTCTTTATTGCATTTTCTTGTCTCCTATTCTTTGTCTTTCTCTGTTTCTTTATTGCATTTTCTTGTCTTCTATTCTTTGTCTTTCTCTGTTTCTTTATTACATTTTCTTGTCTTCTATTCTTTGTCTTTCTCTGTTTCTTTATTACATTTTCTTGTCTCCTATTCTTTGTCTTTCTCTGTTTCTTTATTACATTTTCTTGTCTCCTATTCTTTGTCTTTCTCTGTTTCTTTATTACATTTTCTTGTCTCCTATTCTTTGTCTTTCTCTGTTTCTTTATTACATTTTCTTGTCTTCTATTCTTTGTCTTTCTCTGTTTCTTTATTACATTTTCTTGTCTCCTATTCTTAACTTTCTCTGTTTCTTTATTACATTTTCTTGTCTCCTATTCTTTGTCTTTCTCTGTTTCTTTATTACATTTTCTTGTCTTCTATTCTTCGTCTTTCTCTCTTTCTTTATTACATTTCCTTGTCTCCTATTCTTTGTCTTTCTCTGTTTCTTTATTACATTTTCTTGTCTTCTATTCTTTGTCTTTCTCTGTTTCTTTATTACATTTTCTTGTCTTCTATTCTTTGTCTTTCTCTCTTTCTTTATTACATTTTCTTGTCTCCTATTCTTTGTCTTTCTCTCTTTCTTTATTACATTTTCTCGTCTCCTATTCTTTGTCTTTCTCTGTTTCTTTATTACATTTTCTTGTCTCCTATTCTTTGTCTTTCTCTGTTTCTTTATTACATTTTCTTGTCTCCAATTCTTTGTCTTTCTCTGTTTCTTTATTACATTTTCTTGTCTCCTATTCTTTGTCTTTCTCTCTTTCTTTATTGCATTTTCTCGTCTCCTATTCTTTGTCTTTCTCTGTTTCTTTATTACATTTTCTTGTCTCCTATTCTTTGTCTTTCTGTCTTTCTTTATTACATTTTCTTGTCTCCTATTCTTTGTCTTTCTGTCTTTCTTTATTACATTTTCTTGTCTCCTATTCTTTGTCTTTCTCTCTTTCTTTATTACATTTTCTTGTCTCCTATTCTTTGTCTTTCTCTGTTTCTTTATTACCGTATTATCGACGTGGGTTAAAAATATCATAATAATTGCTTCTGCTGTTAATATTAGCGTTAGTGGCGATAGAAAAGGTCGTGATTTATTCAGCAATAGAAAGGTTTATGTTATTTTAATCATTATGATCATTACCTTTTAATCACAATTATAAATAACCTTAATTGCTATTTGAGTCGTTATCATTATCTATTTTTCTAGAGATGCTTCCTTTCTTGTTTCACTTTATCCACTTAGAATAACTGATTTAAAGTGATATTAACCTTTAAAAAAAAGTTTTGGACAGTTTTGCTTTTTTAATTTCTTCGTATTTCGCGAAATTTGGAAATATTTATTGATTCTGCGATATTTTGGATAAATTGAAAAGTT
>NC_091549.1:53695026-53697526 GCF_042767895.1 Penaeus vannamei
AAAAAGAAAAATAAGAAAGAAAACAATACCAATATAACTTTTTTATATATATATATATATATATATATATATATTTATATATATATATAAAATAAAAAGAGAGAAAATACCAAATATCAAAAGAAATAGAAATACCAATATAACTATATAACTATATATATATATATATATATATATATATATATATATATATATATATATATATATATATATATATATATATATATATATGACAAGAGAGAGAGAGAAGAACATACCAAATACCAAAAAGAAAAAAAAGAGAAAGAGAAAATGATACCAATATAACTATATAGATAACAAGAGAGAGGAGAAGATACCAAATACCAAAAAGAAAAAAAGAGAAAGAGAAAACAATACCAATATATCTATATAGTTATAACAAGAGAGAGAAGAAGATACCAAATATAAAAAAAAGGAAAAAGAGAAACCAATACCAATATAACTATATATATATATATAACAAAGAGAAAATACCAAATATCAAAAGAAAAAGAAATACCAATATAACTCTATATATATATATATATATATATATATATATATATATATATATATATATATATATATATAACAAGAGAGAGAGAGAAGAAGATACCAAATATCAAAAGAAAAAAAGAGAAAGAGAAACCAATACCAATATAACTATATATATAACAAGAGAGAAAAGAAGATACTAAATATCAAAAGAAAGAGAAAGAGAAAACAATACCAATATAACTATATATAGATAACAAGAGAGAGAGAAGATACCAAATATCAAAAGAAAAAAAAGAGAAAGAGAAAACAATACCAACATAAAAAAGAAAGAAAAAGAGAGAGAAGAAGAAATCGACCCAAAGACAGCCCAGAATGGCGACCGAAGGACAAATACCAAAAGAAAAAAAAATAAAGAGAAAACAATACCGACAAAATAAAGAGAGAGAAAAAAAAGAGAGAGAAATAGAAATCGACTCCAAGACAGCCCAAAATGGCGACCGAAGGACAAATATCGAAAAAATACCGACACACACAAAAAAAAGAAAAGAGAGAGAGAGAGAGAAATATGGCGACCGAAGGACAAATACCGCCCTCAAAAAAAAAAAAAATAAAAGAAAGAGAAAACAATACCGACATAATAAAAAGAAAAGAGAAGAAGAGAAAAGAAGAGAGAGAGAGAGAGAGAGAGAGGAGAGAGAGAGAGAGAGAGGAGAGAGAGAGAGAGAGAGAGAGAGAGAGAGAGAGAGAGAGAAACAAAAAATCGCCTCCAAGACAGCCCAAAATGGCTAACGAACTACAAATACCAAAAGAAAAAAGAAAATAAAGAGAAAACAATACCGACGTAATAAAAAGAAGAGAGAGAGAGAGAGAGAGAAACAGAAATCGCCTCCAAGACAGCCCAAAATGGCGACCGGAGGACCGCGCCCCCTCCCCCCCTCCTAACGAGCGACTGAGGCAAACTACTTCCGGTCTTGCCATGAATATCTGAATTAAGATGGACGACGCCCAGATGCCCTCGTAAAATCGGGAGGGAGGAAAGGAGGAAGAAAAGAAGGAGAGAAGGAGGAAGAAAAGAGGGAGAGAAGGAGGAAGGAAAGAGGGAGACAAGGAGGAAGAAAAGAGGGAGAGAAGGAGGAAGGTAAGAGGGAGAGAAGGAGGAAGGAAAGAGGGAGAGAAGGAGGAAGGAAAGAGGAGAGAAGGAGAAAGGAAAGAGGGAGAAGGAGGAAGGAAGAGGAGAGAAGGAGGAAGGAAGAGGGGAGAAGGAGGAAGGAAGAGGGAGAGGGGAAGGAAGGGAGAGAAGGGTGATGGAGAGAGGGAGAGAAGGGTGATGGAGAGAGGGAAAGGCGGGGGGGAAAAAGGGAGAGAAGGAGGAAGGAAAGAGGAGAGAATGGTGATGGAGAGAGGAAAGGCAGAGGGGGTAGATGGATGGAGGAAGGGGGTGGGGGGTGTAGAGGGGAAAGGGGTAGATGGATGGAGGGGGTGGGGGTGGAGAGGGGTAGATGAATGGAGGAAGAGGTGGGATGGGGGAATGGAAGAGGGGTAGATGGATGGAGGAAGGGGTGGGGGGGTGGAGGGGGTAGATGAATGGAGGAAGGGGGTGGGGGTGAGGGAGGTAGATGGAGAGAGGGAAAGGCGAGGAGTAGATGGATGGAGAAAGTCGGGTGGGGGGTGGAGAGGGGGAAAGGGGGGGGGTAGATGGATGGAGGAAGCGGGGGTGGAGAGGGGGTAGATGAATGGAGGAGAGGGTGGGTGGGGGGAGAGGGGGTAGATGGATGGAGGAAGGAGTGGGAGGGGGGGTAGATGGATGGAGGAAGGGGGTGGGGGTGGAGAGGGAGGTAGATGGAGAGAGGGAAGGGGGGGGGGGTAGATGGATGGAGGAAGGAGTGGGGGTGGAGGGGTGGTAGATGGATGGAGGAAGGGTGGGGGGTGGAGAGGGGGTAGATTGAGGGGAGAGAGTTTGGATGGATAGATGGAGGGGGGAGGGGGAGAGGGAGAGGGAAAG
>NC_091549.1:53717526-53720026 GCF_042767895.1 Penaeus vannamei
CTTTATCTATCTTCTGTTTTAAGTTATCATGCCTCTTCTTATTATGCTTCTGTCTGGTTGCTCTTTTATTCTCGCTCTTTATCTATCTTCTGTTTTAAGTTATCATGCCTCTTTTTCTTATGTATCTGCCTGGTTGCTCTCTTATTCTCTCTCTTTATCTATCTCCTGTTTTAAGTTATCATGCCTCTTCTTCTTATGCTTCTGTCTGGTTTCTCTTATATTCTCACTCTTTATCTATCTTCTGTTTTAAGTTATCATGTCCCTTCTTCTTCTGCTTCTATCTGGTTTCTCTCTTATTCTCTCTCTTTATCTATCTCCTGTTTTAAGTTATCATGTCTCTTCTTATTATGCTTCTGTCTGGTTTCTCTCTTATTCTCTCTCTTTATCTATCTTCTGTTTTAAGTTATCATGCCTCTTCTTATTATGCTTCTGTCTGGTTTCTCTTTTATTCTCTCTCTTTATCTATCTCCTGTTATAAGTTATCATGTCTCTTCTTCTTCTGCTTCTGTCTGGTTGCTCTTTTATTCTCGCTCTTTATCTATCTTCTATTCTAAGTTATCATGCCTCTTCTTCTTCTGCTTCTATCTGGTTGCTATTTTATTCTCTCTCTTTATCCATCTTCTGTTTGAAGTCATCATGCCTCTTCTTCTAATGCTTCTGTCTGGTTTCTCTCTTATTCTCTCTCTTTATCTATCTTCTGTTTGAAGTTATCATCCCTCTTCTTATTATGCTTCTGTCTGGTTTCTCTTTTATTCTCTCTCTGTATCTATCTCCTGTTTTAAGTTATCATGCCTCTTCTTCTGCTTCTATCTGGTTTCTCCCTTATTATCTCTCTCTGTATCTATCTTCTTTCGAAAGAGCGAAGTTCTGGCGAGAGTAGAAATGTCAAAATTTAAAAGTGGGTCTCTTCAATAAAGACAATTTTCACCTCTCGATGTTTTCTCTTCTTTCGTGTTGCATGCAAGGTTGATAGTCATGCATGTGTCAATCTGGAACCGAAGAGTCGATAGACCGCTTAAAACCACTGTGGCCAGGACGATCTGATACGGATAGCCTTGATAGATACAAATTCTGTCTGTCTGACTGTCTGCCTGCCTCTCTGTCTGTCTGTTTCTCTTTCTGTCTCTCTGTCTCTCTTTCTCTCTCTCTCTCTCTATCTATCTATCTACCTCAATCTCTCTCTCTCTCTCTCTCTCAGTGTCTGTCTTTTTCTCTTTGTCTCTATTTCTCTTTCTCTCTGTTTCTCCCTCTCTCTCTCTATCTATCTATCTACCTCAATCTCTCTCTCTCTCTCTCTCACTCACACACACACACACACACACACACACACACACACGCACACACACACACACACACACACTCACACACACACACACACACACACACACACACACACGCACTCCCTCTCTCTCTCTATCTATCTCTATCTCTAACCCCCCCCCCCAGCTAAATGCAAATAGTCGGCGTGGACAGGGACGTGAATAGGAATAGAAAGCCGTAGACAGGTGGTGAGAGACAGTCAGAATATTCAGTCAGCTGATCAGATACGGAGGTGAAGGGAAGAGGTGGGAGGGGGGGGGGTGAGGAAGGGGTGAGGACAGGGGTGAGGGGGGGAGTGGAGGAGGTAAGGTGATGGATAAGGGGCTATAGAGGAAGGGGGGGGAGGGAGGGAATGGTGAAGAAAGTGGGAGAGGGAGTGACAGAGGCCATTGTGTTGTCTTGAAGATCGACAGATAGATAGGTAGATAGGTAGAGAAAGTAAGATAGAGTGAGAAAGAGAGAGAGAGAATGATACGTATATAACGGTAAGGATTGTAGGAATCTTGATTAGCCTAACGAGGATAATAACACAAGTAGTATACTAATAATGTGAAACGCAATTATCATTTGCTCCCTCTCTATCTCTCTTTCTTTCTCTCTCTATCTCTCTTTCTTTCCCTCTCTATCTCTCTTTCCCTCACTCAATCTCTCCCTTTCTTTCTTTCTCTCTCCCTAACCCCATTAACCTCCCTTTCTTTCTTTCTCTCTCCCTAACCCCATTAACCTCCCTTTCTTTCTTTCTCTCTCCCTCACCCCCATTAACCAATTCCTTCCCCCCCCCCCTCACCCCACCCAACTCCCCTCCTCACCCCCCTCCTCCGCCAGTTCCGAAGCAAACATGGAAGTGCACTACGCTATCCCACCGCTGCCACCAGTGATCGTAAAAAGTGGGGGGGGGGGGTAACTCTTCCGAAGATTCTCCCTGGCTACCCGAGTCCTTGGGGTCCTTGGAGATGCTCGGAACTCCTCTCTTGGCTATTGAATGTCAAGGAGATGGAGCGAGAGCAAAGGGGTGGGGGAGGAGGAGGAAGAGGAGGAAGGGGAGGAAGGGAAAATGGGTGTTTGGGGGTAGGGGTAGGAGGAGGAGGAAGGAGATGGAGCGAGGGAAAATGGGTGAGGGGGATGGGGTGAGGGAGGTGAAGGGAGGAAGAAGGAAGAAAATGGGGTGTGTGTGGGGGGT
>NC_091549.1:53725026-53727526 GCF_042767895.1 Penaeus vannamei
TAGGGTAAACACCATAAATGTAAATAGAGTACTTATTGTAATCAATGGGATAATGTGTTTTAATTAGAATTTGAATACTATTATTCTGGTATTAGTATGAATATTTTTATTATTATCAACGTTATTATCATCATTACTATTACTATTATTATTTTCATAATTATTACTATGATCATCATTATCAATATTGTTTTTGTTATCATCATTATTATCATGTTCATCATCGTTATATCATCATTAAAATCATTATCATTAATTTTATTTTTATTATTATCTTCATTATTGTAATTTTTGCTTTTATCATCATCATTATCGTTGTTATCATTATCTTCATCATCGTTATCAGTATTCATATAATCATTAGTTTTAGTTGTTTTATTATAATCATCGTTATTATCTTCTTTATCATCATTACTTTCATAATAAGTATAATCATAATCATCTTCATTCCTCTCATTAATTATCACTATTTTCTCTCTGCGTCAAGGTGTAAGCGTATGTTATCTGCGTGTGCATGTAAATGTTTACATACATGTGCATGTGTACACCATACAAGCCTTGCGCTAGGTATTGGCTGTGAGTGCTTGCGTGTGTGTGTCTGTGTGTGAGTATGCGCGTGTGCATGTGCGTGTGTATGTGTGTGTGTGTGTGTGCGTGCGTGTGTGTGTGTGTGTGTGTGCGTGCGTGCGTGCGTGCGTGTGTGTGTGTGTGTGTGTGGGTGTGTGTGGGTGTGTGTGTGTGTGTGTGTGTGTGTGTGCCCGCCCCAGCGTGTGGTTATGTACATAACGTGTTTCAGACGCGTTTGTCAGGGGGGACTTACACATATACACCCAAGGAGACATCTTCTACGGTATCACACTCACCCGAACGTACACACACGACCACCCATGAGCGTATCATCATCATAAGATCGAGACACAGCGGTCACAGGAGGGTAAACCTTGGATATCGTATGTATATTACTCATAATACAGAAGCCCCAGCCCCGCCCCCTCTGCCCAAATGGAAAGACAACATCCACTGTTTATTCAACTTCCAACTCTATTCTCGACCGGATGGCGTCGGAGGGAAAGTTATCAATTCAAAGCCGTTGTAACCTCGTGTGCGTGCGTTCGTGTGTGCGTGTCCGTGTGCGTGTGTGCGTCTGTGTGTATGTCTGTGTGTGTGTGTGGGGGGGTGGGGTACATGGAGAAAGGGTTTAGGGGGAGGTATAGATAAGGGTTAGGTAGGAGGTATGGGTAGGGAAGGGTGGATTGCCGAATAGGAGGGAAGGGAGGGGAAGGGAAAGCGAGGCATGAGAGCTGAGGGAGGGAGGGAGGGAGGGAAGGAAGGAGGGAGGGAGGGAGGGAAGGGCAGAGAAAGGCCCTCCATAAACCCCGGTCAGGACATGACTGTTATTGTAGGATTTTGCATCGATCACACATAGAAATCGGGGTCGGTAAATCGGTCACGCGATTAGGGAACAAAGTGATTTAATCAGAGGAGAGGATTTCGAATTCCAGGGAGAGAGAGGGGAGGGGGAGGGGAGGGAGGGAAGGTGTAGAAAGAGGGGGAAGGGAAAGAGGGAGGGAGGGGGAGGGGAGGGCAGGCGGAGGGAGGCGATGAATGGAAGAGACGTGGGGGGTGGGGAGGGGAGGGGGAGGGGAGAGGGAGAGAGGGGGAGGGGGAGGGAGAAGGGAGGGGGGAAGGGAGGGAGAGGGCGATGAATGGAAGAGACGGGGGGTGGGGGGAGGGAGGAGAAGGAAGGAGGAGGGAGAAGAGGGGGGAAGGAGAGGGAAGGGGGTAGGAGGAGAGGGGGTTGTGAGAAGGAAGGTGGGAGAGCAAAGCCGAGATGAGGGGGAAGGAGGAGAGGGGGTTGGGAGAGGGAAGGGGGATAGGAGGAGAGGGGTTGGAAGGAGAGGGAAGGGGGATAGGGAGGACAGGGGTTGTGGGAAGAAAGGGGAAGGAGGGAGGAGGGAGAGAAGGCGAAGTGAAAGATGCAGAGGAGGGAGGGGAGTGGAGGAGGGGGTTGGGGAAGAAGGAGGAGGGAGGAGGAGGGAGGGTTGAAGAAGAAGGAGGAGGAGGAGTGGAGGTTGAAGGAGGGAGGAGGAGGGAGGGAGAGAAAGAAGGCAAACTTAAAGAGAAGAAGAGGAGGTGGAGGGACAGGAGGAGAGGGATTAGAAAGAGTTGAAAGAAGGTAGGGAGGGGAGATTGCCGAAGGAGAGAAGTGAAAGGAGAAATTAGAGGTTAAGAAAGAAAAATGAAAAGAAATAAGAAAGGGGAAATGAAAGAGAAAAGAGGAGAAAGGCCAAATAGGAAGGGAGAAAAAGAAGGAGAAGAGAGGGAGAAATAGCAAGGCATTGAAGAGAAGGAGGGAAGGAGAGAGGGGAGAGACGGAGAGAGAGAGGGATGGAGGGGAGAGACGGAAGGACAGAGAGAGGGGAGAGCCGGAGACACAGAGGAAGGGAAGGAGGAGAGGGGGAGGGGAGAGGAAGGGAAGGAGTGGAAGGAGGGAAGGAGG
>NC_091549.1:53752526-53755026 GCF_042767895.1 Penaeus vannamei
CTCTTCACAACTCTTTCAAATTTCTTTCTTCTCTTCACACATCTCAAACCCAAAGCCAAGCTCTTCTCCACTCCTTTTCTCCCTCCTTTCTCTTATTTTTCACATCCTAAACTAGTCTCCAATCAGCTGTTCCAATCGTGTTACAACTCTGCCTCCCCCCCCCCCCCACACGTCTCTCAATCACACACACACACAGACACGCAAACGCACACACACACACACACACTCACCCGCACACATACACACACACTCACCCGCACATACACACACACAATCACCCGCACACACACACACATGCGACAAGCACCCTGCATCACAACCCCCCACGTTCTAAACCAATCATTTATCTACCTCCCCTATCCTACCACCAATCCCTCCCTATCCTCAACCAAACTCTATCTCCTTTAACATCTATTCTTAACCAGACGCCCCCCATCCCAAGGAGACTTTTTTCCTATTTTTATATTCCTAACCCCCTATCCTCACCCCTCACCCCCTATTATTATCCTCTCTAATCCTAACCAAACGCTCCCCCGCCATCCTACCCCCCCCTCATCCCTAAACAACTCTATTCCTTTAACATATATTCTAACCCTTCCCCCCAAACCAGCTCCTACCCCCCATCCCTAAGCAAACTCTATTCCTAACATCCCCCTCTATTCCTAACCAACTAACCCCTCCCGCCCCCGCCATCCTACCCCCTCATCCTAAGCAAACTCTATTCATGTATCTATTCCACAACCACTAACTTCCCACTGCATCCTAACCCTCAGCTACCCCCTTCTCCATCCTAGGCAAACTCCATTCCTTTAACATCTATTCCTACCCTCCTCGCACATCCTATCACCCCCACCTACTCTATGGAGCCTCCAAACCCCGACCGAAGGCCCGAAGGAAGCGCGAGAGGTCCCGAGGGCCACCGAGAACCCCCCCCTCCCCAGCCTCCGTCAGCGTCCCTGAAGGAGGCGACGGCGCGTCCGCCCCTTCGCCTCCTCCCAGCGCCTCTGCCTCCTCCTCCTGGACCGCCGGAGCACGCCGCTGGAGCCCCTGTGAGCGCCTCCGAAGAGAGAGCTCCTCGACAGCCCGAAAGTGTGGCCTTTTGCTGGGCACTTTCGTCTTTCATTACCGTGGCAGGCGGCGGGCAAGGGGATTCCACCTCTACGGCGACCCGCGCGAGGGGTGAGGAGGTCCGCGTACTCTGGCAGACCACAAAGAGGGCGATAAAACATGCTTTACTGTCATTGACAACGGCGTGGGATATACATGAATAATTATTAACATGGGTCTTAAGGCGCTACAGTTCTCGGCGGCCATAAAATGTTTTTATTTGGAAGAGCTCTGGGCTTTGCGGATGCTCGCTTGACTAAGTGGTTAGTCACTCTTCGGGTATCGACTTTTTCGTCTGCTTGTTTTCATATTCCTTCGTTTTGCTGTTGTTGTTTTTATATACACCTTGCAATTTTATCTTTTTTGTTTTAATTGGTTTGCTTGTATGACTTCCACGAGGTTATTATGTTTCTTTTGATTTTGTTTTTGTTTTTTCTTCTGCCTATCTTTTGTCCGTATGCATGGAAGCGCCTAGGATTTTCACACCAAATGCGTTCGAGTATTCTCTCTCTCTCTCTCTCTCTCTCTCTCTCTCTCTCTCTCTCTCTCCCTCTCCCTCTCCCTCCCTCTCTCTCTCCTCCTCTCTCTCTCTCCCTCTTTCTCTCTCTCTCTTTCTCTATTTCTATCTATCTATCTATCTATCTATCTATCTGTCTCTCTCTGTCTGCACTCTCGCTCTATATATATATATATATATATATATATATCTGTCTCTCTCTCTCTCTCTTTCTCTCTCTGTCTGTCTCTGTCACTGTCTCTCTGTCTCTCTCTCTCCTCCCTCCCTCCCCCTCTCTCTCTCTCTCTCTCTCCCTCCCTCCCTCCCCCTCCTTCTCTCATCATCTATCTCTCTCTCTCTCTCTCTCTCTCCTTCCCTCCTCCTTCCCCTTTCTCTCTCTCTCTCTCACCCTCTCCCTCTCTCTCTCTCTCTCTCTCTCTCTCTCTCTCTCTCTCTCTCTCTCTCTCTCTCTCTCTCTCTCTCTCTCTCTCTCCTCCCTCTCTCTCGCTCTCTCTCACTCATTCATTCACTCACTCCTCCCTTCCTCTCTCACTTTCCTTCTCCCTCTCCTCTCTTCCTCTCTCCCTCTCCCTCTCCCTCCCTTTCTCTCTGTCTCTCTCTCTCTCTCTCTCTCTCTCTCTCTCTCTCTCTCTCTGTCTGTCCCTCCTCTCCCTCTCCCTCTCCCTGTCTGTCTCCTCTCCTTCTCTTCTCTCTCTCTCTCTCTCTCTGTCTGTCTTCTGTCTGTCTGTCTTCTCTCTCTCTCTCCTCTCCTCCTCCCTCTCCTCTCCCTCTCCTCTCCCTCCCTCTCTCTTCCTCTCTCTATCTTCTTCTCTCTCTCTCACTCCTTCTTCTCTTCTTCTCCTTTCCTCCCTCCCTCCCTTTCTTTCTCTTTCTCTT
>NC_091549.1:53767526-53772526 GCF_042767895.1 Penaeus vannamei
CATCCTACCTACCCCCTACCTCTTCACCCCCTCCCACCACCACCCTTCCCCATCCTACCTACCCCATCCCCCCCATACCAACCCCCCCCCCTCCATGTCACCTCTGTCCCCTGACCTGCCCCGTGAGTCGAGACATTTAAAAATGGCCGCCCGTGGTAAAAGTCCTCCACCAACCCTCCATTATAAATCACAGAGAATATGGAGATTCTAGAATTCGAAAAAGAGGAAGAGAGAGAGAGAGAAAAAAAAGAGAGAGAGAGAGAAAAAAAACGATAATATCCCGAAAAGGGAAGAAGAAAAATGGAGAAGCTGTTGGAGTGAGGTGTTGGTGGGGGGGGAGGGTGAGTGAGGGAAGGAAGGAAGGAGGAAAGAGAAGGGTAGGAAGGGAAAGGGAAAGGAGGAGGGGAGTGAGGAGGGTGAGGGAAGGTAAGGAGGGGGAGAGAGGATAGGAAGGAAAGGGAAAGGGGAGGAAGGGAGAATAATGGTGGGTTAGGGCGGGATAGTAAAAGATATGAAAGAATACGGTAAAAGATGTGAAAGGATGATAGATAGGGAGGGCGAGATAAGGGTAAAGAAAGGACTTAGGTGTATGAGGGTAAGGGAGAGTGAAAGAACGAAAGTGAAGGTAAGGAAAAGGTAAGAGAATTGAAAAGGAGAAAAGGGGGATAGGTTTTAAATAGTTTCTGAGGGGAAAGGGGGGAATAAGGGAGGTAAGAGAGATTGAGGGAAGTTTAGGGAAAGTGAGGGAGAGGTCTTGCCGAATGAGGGATAAGAGTGGAATCTGACCTCCACCCCCACCCCCACCCCCACCCGCCACCCCCCAGTGTCCTCCTCTCCCCCCCGTCTACATTGGCATTTGAGGTCAAGGTTATCTGATGGCAGTACGTCTTGACCCCCTGCCAGGTCACCCTCCTTCCTCCCTCCCTCCCTCCCTTCTTCATTGTCTCCTGACCCTCCTCCTCCTCTTTCTCCTCCTCTCCCCTTTCCTCCTTTTACTCCCCCATCCCCCCATCTGCTTCCATCTTTATCTTTTGACCTTCCCGCAACTACCGAGGTCACCCTATATCTCTCCTCTCTGTCACCCTCTCTGCGTGAGGCCAGTCCATCTCTCTGTCCTTCCTTCTCTGTGCATCATCGGCTGTTTCTCTCTCTCTCTCTCTTTTCCGTTTTCTTTCTTCTCTTTTGGTGGGTTTCTTTCTTCGTCACTTCGGTCCTTTTTTCTTTCTTGATTATGTTTTTATTATCATCATTCATATATCTATATTATTATTATTATTATCATTATCATTTCTATATTTATATTTTTATTTTCATTTTTTTGTGGGGATGAAACAAGAAAAAGATAAAACGTCAATAATAATAAAGTATAAATGCACACACACACACACACACACACACACACACACACACACACACACACACACACACGACTAGGGCGCACGTAAAAATAACCAGGCAGAGAAACGGATACATACATATAAAAACAGACAGATTTTTTACCAAAATCAACTGCTTGTAACTCATCTAATCCCTTCAAGGACATCTAATAATACTTACCTTGCCACGAATTCTCTCCCGTCAATTACGAAGCAAATCAGATCGAAAAAAATAATAAAAAAGATTAAGAACTAAAGAAACAGAAAAATTATAATCAGAATAAAAACACAAACCTTGAGATCGTCCCCGTTAGGTCCAATAAAAAAAGGGATAAAACGTAGTAAAGATACAAGGAAGAAGCGAGTGTGAGAGCCGCGGCAACTTCCCGGATGAGAATGTTTACATGGGAAAACTGTCAAGGCTAGAAAAACGATGGAGGTCGAGTAGGGCGCCCACAGATTCCAGGCTCTGCGGGCGGGCGTGCGGGCGCGCTCCGGAACCCAGGCCGATCTGGTGCCGCTGCTGGTGTTGGGAGAGAAAAAGGGGGCTGGGGAAATCTATTTATTTCTCTCTCTCTCTCTCTCTCTCTCTTCCTATTCTTTGGCTTCCTTCCTCTTTCCGTCCGGTTCTTCTCTTTCTTTGGAGGTTTCTTTGGTTCGTCTTTCATTTATTTTTTTTATTTTTTGGAGTCTTTCTCTCTTTTCAGGATAAGATTGATGTTGATATTTTAGTCTTTTTCTTGTCCCTTTTCTTCTTATCCTCATTTTCCTCTTTCACTCCCTGTCTCTCCTTTATCACCCTTTCACCCACTTCCCGCCACAGTCACCCCGGCAGTCATTCTCATTCCCGTTTTCTATGCATTCTATTTTCCTTTTTTTCCCTTTCCCTTAAATCCTTCGCTTTTGTCTTTGATGTGGTTCCTGCATCGATTTTCTTAGCCATTTGTCTTTTTACGGTTCTGTTTTCACAAGGGATGAGACATGTTTTATCTCTTGCTCTGCTCTTTTGCTTTACGGTGTATTTTGAGTTTATGTTCCGCATGTGATGGCGGTGTGTCCTCAGTGTCGCCTTATAAAACGGTAGGAACTCGAATATATTTATAAATTGGTTATATTTCTTCTTCAGTTATTGTATGTTGTGATTATTCTCTATTTTTCGTTATTATTTATTTCGATTCTGTTAGCTATTGTAAACGAAGACATCTTTTGATAATCCACATCGTTATTGTGTTGAATTCTTTGTACAGAATTTATCATTTATCTTTTTGTCGTTTTTTTTCGAAAATTTCTTCTTTTGGGTAAATATTTTGACTTGATTTATAGTTCACCGCAATATGTAAATATCTGCCTTTGATTTTTAAAATTTTGTTCTATTTATCATCATCCTATTTTTTCGTATTTATATGTCACTTTCCTAAAACATTCTCTCGTTTTTCTTTATGTACGTTTTTCCATGCATTCATTGGTAAATACTTTATTTAATCTTAGTTTTTTGTCAACATTTTTGCTTGATTATATTGATGTTTTAATCGTTTGTTTGTTTTTTGTTAACACTGGTCATCGAGTGATTTTATTTTTTAAAATCTTATTTATCTTATTATTTTATTTATTTATTTATTTATTTATTTATTACTTTCACCTTGAAGATTTGGAGGATGTAAGTTACCGATTAGCTTTATTCCACGACGATTTTCCCGAGTGCGCAAGGCCGTGAATTATGTATAATTACGTAGAAACATAGTCTTTACGGTTGTCTCCCAAACATCATTAGAATGTCCAATTGTGCATATGCGTCGCGAATTAAATTCCCCATTTCCCTTTTCTCCATCTCATTTTTTTCTCTCTCTCTTTTTCTATTCCTTTTTTTTTACTTCGTCTTCTTCATTCTTTGCGTCTGTGTTTGTTTCTAAATGAATATGCAAAGAGGTAAATAGCGTGTCTGGGAAGACTTTCTGAGAGACAGCGGGTTGTGTGTGGGTGAGCAATCTTCTTTTCAGACTTAATCACGGGTGTGTGTGAGAGAGAGAGAGAGAGAGAGAGAGAATAAAGGGGAAGGAGGAGAGAGACAGAAAGAAAGACGGGCAGAGAAGGAGAGAGAGAGAGAGAGAGAGAGAGAGAGTAAAGGGGAAGGAGGAGAGAGATAGAAAGAAAGACGGGCAGAGAAGGAGAGAGAGAGAGAGAGAGAGAGAGAGAGAGAGAGAGAGAAAGGGAGAAGAAAGAGGAGAGAGACAGAAAGACAGACGGGCAGAGAGAAAGAGAGAGAGAGAGACATACGAATACACAAAGAGAGGAAGGACAGAGAGAGACAGACAGACAAAGAGAGGACAGAGTAAGAGAGAGAGAACAAACAGCTAGTGACAAACCAAACAAACAAACAAACAAAAACGTGAACAAGCGCACTCCAAGACACAAATCAAAAACGTAAATCAAACAAGAGAATTTTGCAACAGCTTCGAACACACACACGCACATACATCTCTCATTAATCTCCTATGAAAACAATGATGAGATCCCAACGAGACATCAATAATCTCCGTATATATAGCATTATTCCATCTGCTTGCCTTCCCCCCTCTTCATCAGCGCTCTCATCTATGTCACCTTTTGTTTATCCTCCCCTACCTCTTTTTCTTCTCTTCGCTGAGTTCAGGTTTTTATATCCCTCCTTCTCTATTCTTCCTTTTCTCTCTTTCTTCTTTTCCCTTTCGCTGAATTCGAGGTTTGTCGTCCTATCTTTCTCTCTTCTTTCCTTCTGTCTCTCTCTTCTTCTCTTCTTCGCAGGAATCAAGGTTTATCGCCCTATCTTTCTCTCTTCTTTCCTCCGTCTCCCTCTCCTTCTTTCCGCTGAATCCGGTCTTTACCCTCCCCTCCCTCCCTCCCACCTCCCTCCTTTCTCCTCCTCCCTCTATCTACTATTCCCCGCAGAATTCCTCCTCCTCCCTTCCTCCTTTCTCTCTATCTCTCCCTTCCCCTTATCTTCGCCATCTTCGCTCCTCCACATTCGCAGCCTTCGGGTTTTTATCTTATCAAACCTCTTCTCTTCATCTATCCCCATTCTTCTCCTTTCCCTCTTCCCCCGTTTATTGTTCTCTTTTGTTCCTATTAGTCATTATCGCTCTCCATCTGGCCACTGGCTCTCCCGCAAAGGCCCCCGTGTTATGCTATCGTCTTGGTGTATCGCGGAGGGAAATGCCGACGGGTTTCTAGGTCTCTTGGTCGTCCCTTTTTCTTGTTCTCCCTCTTATCATTATTCTTATTGTTCTTATTATTCTTTCTTCTTCTTCTTTCTTTCTACTTCTTTTTCTACTTCTTCTTCTTGGTGTATCGCGGAGGGAAATGCCGACGGCTTTCTAGGTCTCTTGGTTGTCCCTTTTTCTTGTTCTCCCTCTTATCATTATTCTTTTTCTTCTTCTTCTTTCTTCCTTTTCTCCTTCATCTTTTTCTTCCTCGTCCTCCTCCTCCTCTTCCTTCTTCTTCTTCTTCTTCTTGGTGTATCGTGGAGGAAAAATGCCGACGGCTTTCTAGGTCTCTTGGTTGTCCCTTTTTCTTGTTCTCCCTCTTATCATTATTCTTATTGTTCTTTCTTCTTCTTCTCTTATTCTTATTCTTCTTGGGGTATCGCGT
>NC_091549.1:53775026-53777526 GCF_042767895.1 Penaeus vannamei
AAAGATAATGATGGTTGTAATGATGATGACAGTCCTGATAATAAAATGAATGATAAAAATAATGATGATAAGATGAATAATGGTAATGATGGGGATGATAATAAACATAATAATAATCAAGATAACAAAAACAATGATGATCATGAATAAAGAGTAAAGAAAATTCCAAAACAAAAACAAAAAACACAACTATAAAACAAAAAATAAGAATAAAAAAAGAGAAACAGAAAAAAACAAAAATAGAAAAAAAAAATTAATAAATAAATAAATAAATAAAATAAAATAAATAAAATGAATAAAATAAATAAAATATATAAAATAAATAAAACAAATAAATAAATAAATAAATAAAATAAAATAAATAAAATAAATAAAATAAAATAAAATAGATAGATTAAAAAAAGAAAGAAAAAAAAAAAAACTTGCATCGACACCCCTTCCTTAATCATATGATAATCGAAGCCTCATCCGAACCGCGCGGGACCCGAAGCATAACTCAAGATACTGTGGTTTTGTGTTCCCTTATCCGGCCACTCGAGAGGAATTCCCAGGGTTCGGCTAATGAGATTGGCCGCTGTTAGGGCTGAATATCTGTTAATGCGAAGCCCACTCGATAAATATGATTTTAGGACCCCCGCCCCATAGGATTCGGGGTCGGACAATCGCCGGGCTTCGGGTGGGCTTCGGGTGGGCTTCGGGTGGGCTTCGGGGCGACACACGTAAATCACTGGGGGGTTTCGCGGCCTTCCTAACTTTTTTTTTTTTTTTTTTTTTTTTTTTTCTTCTATCGTGTCTGTCTGTTTCACTCTCTCTCTCTGTCTCTCTCTCTCTCTCTCTCTTTGTCTCTCTCTCTTTCTCTCTCTCTCTCTTTCTTTCTCTCTCTCTCTCTCTTTCTCTCTCGCTTCTTATTCGTCTTCCTTTTTTATAATTTTCTTTTCTTTATTTCTTCTTCTTTTCGTTCTTCGTTTTCGTTCTTTTTCTTTCTTCTTCTTTCTTCGTCTTTTTCTTGTTCTTTTTCTTTCTTCTTCTTTTTTCTTCGTCCTTTCCCTTCTTCTCCCTTCTCTTTCTTTAAATTTTTCTTCGTCTTTTATTTCTTCGTTCTCTTTTCTCTTTTTCCTTCATCTTTACTTCTTCCTTTTATTTTTATTTTTTCTTCGTTTCTTCATGTTCTTCATTTTCTTCGTTGTCTTGTTATTCTTATTCATCTTATTCTCCTTCTTCTTGTTCTTCCTCCTATTCTTCTTTCTCTTTTTTACCTTCTTCTTCTTCATCTTTCTATCCTTCTTCTTCTTTCTATCTTCTACTATATTTTTCTTCTATTTCATATTGTCTTCTTTAATTATTCTTCTTCTTCTCCTTTTTTCATTTTTCTTATTATTCTTATTCTTTTTCTTCCTCTCCCTCTTCCTCCTCCTCTTCTTTTTCTTCTTATTCTCTCCTTCCTTTCGCCTGTTCGTCTTCATTCTTATTCCTCTTTCTTCTCCCCTTTCTCCTTCTCCATACCGTCATTGAAATACCGTCCACCCCCTCCCCCACCTATCTCCTCCCCTCCTCCCCACCATCTTACGCCCACCCACCTTTCTATTCCTCCCTCCCCCTCCCCCTCCCCCACCCACTCTCTCCCACACCACGCCACCCACCCACCCACCCACCCGCCCACGACGCCCAAGAAGATCTAAATAACAACAACAATAACCATCTTTGTGCCCCGTGAGGAGAGGCAGGCGACGGGTACGTATTGTGAGTCGAATCCCCTTTTGTGAGGAGGGACAAGAATCTTCATCAAGATTGTCCCGTCGAGGAGGCCAGGTGACGTAAGGAGGGACGGGAAGGGGGACGTAAGGAGGACTATGGGTATGTTCTATGTTCTCCCTTTCCCCCTTTCTTTCTCCTCCTTTCTTTTCTCTCGTCTTTTCCTACCCCCCTGTTTTCTTTTGATGTCCTCTCGCGTCTCCCTAATACTTCTTCTTTCTCTCTTCCTTTCCCTCCTCTCTCCACCTCCTGTTTTCCTTGATGTCTCCCCCAACCCCACCAACACTTCTTCCTTCTCTCTCCCCCACCCCCTGTTTTCCTTGATGCCCCCCCCCCCCAACCCCACAACACCTCTTCCTTCCCCTCTCATCTTCCCCCTCTAACCTCCTGTTTTTCCTTGATGTCTTCCAAACCCCCCAGTACCCCTTTCTTCCCCTCTCACCCTACCCCCTCCTTCCCCTGCTTTCCCTGATCCCCCCACCCCACCCCACCCCCACCCCCAACACCTCTTCCTTCCCCTCTCACTTCTCCTCTGATGCCTCTTCCTCCGCCCCTCCTCTGGCTTCCTTCTCTCGACCTGGGCCTATAATTTTTTCTTTTTACTATTTTACCCCCTTGCTGTGCTCCCCCCACTCCCCCTCGTCTGAACCTTTCCCTCCCTGCTCGCTTCTCTTTCTTTCTTTTCTTTCTTTCTCTCTTTCTCTTTCTTTCTCTTCGTCTATCTGTCTTGGCTGTATTCGTTTTTCTG
>NC_091549.1:53785026-53795026 GCF_042767895.1 Penaeus vannamei
TTGTTGTTGTTTTTGTTTTATTTGTTTTGACTGTATTCGTTCTTTTTTTTTTTTCTGTCTCTATCTGTCTCTCTGTTTGCCCCTCTCTATCTCTCTTTATCTCTCTCTCTCTCTCTCTCTCTCTCTCTGTCTCTGTCTCTCTCTCTCATACTATCTCTCTCCCTCCCTCCCTCTCTCTCTTTCTCTCTCTCTCTCTCTCTCTCTCTTTCTCTCTCTCTCTCCTTCTCTCTCTCTCTCTCCCTCCACCCCCCCTCCTCCCTCTTTCTCTTTTTTCTCTCCCTCGTTCTTTCTCTCCCCCTTTCTCTATATCTCTATCTGTCTATCTATATCCCTATATATTCCGCTATTTTCCAATAAAAGATTTTGCTGATGTTACTACTAGCAAAGGTGTAAACCGAAGGGGGAAGGGAGAAAGGGGGTAGATAGAAGGGGGAAAGAGGGAAAATGGAAGAGGGAAGAGAGAACACGGATAACAGAGGGCGAAGGCGGAATAGGGAGAAATGAAAAAAAGGGGAAGAGAGAAAAAAATAAGACAGAAAAGTTTTAAAAAACGAGTGAAAATAAATATGAAAAAAGTAGAGGGAGAAAGGAGAAAGGAGAAAAAAGAGAGAGAGAAAAGTAAAAAAAATAATAATAAAAAAAAAAAACGAGTGAAAATAAGTATTCACCTCACACACGAATGACCGAGGTACCAACCCTGCTACTCCGGCTCCTTCAGAGAAAGGGGGTACCAGTCAGTCGACACCCGGTCAGCCGATACCAACTATACCCCGACGATACCCACGCACGGCTACTTAACGATACCTTTGCTATAACCCGATGTTAACGATGTGGCTTATCACTCATACTAATGATAGCGAAGAGAAATAATCTGGGGGCCACGCTGGGCATATGCGCGCTTATTGAACAAATTGATTTCATGAGGATTATTCTGTTCAGCTGGATAACAGGTCGAGGGACACACACACACACACACACACACACACACACACACACACACATATTTATATATATGTGTGTGTGTGTGTATGCATATGTGTGTGTGTGCGCGTGTGTGTGTGTGTGTGCATATGTGTGTGTGCGTGTGTGTGTGTGTGTGTATGTGTGTGTGTATGCATATGTGTGTGTGCGTGTGTGTGTGTGTACATATGTCTGTGTGTGTGTGTATGTGTGTGTGTATGCATATGTGTGTGTGCGTGTGTGTGTGTGTGTGTGTGTACATATGTCTGTGTGTGTGCATATATATGTGTGTGTACATATGTGGGTGTGTACATGTGTGTGTCTACATATGTGTGTGTGTGTGTGTGCACATATGTGTGTGTGTGTACATATGTGCGTGTGTGTGTTTGTGGGGAAAAAATATGAATGAAGGAATACATGAATGAATTGAGAAATAGATGTATATGAAGAGATGATGGTATTTACATTAAATAATAATCATAATTAATAAATCGATGCAAAAATGATCTGAGAAATAGGTGAAAATGAAGTGATAAATTATAAAAGAAAAACAATAAATTAATAACTGAAAGCATAGATGAATTGAGAAATAGATGGATATGAAGAGAAAATATATATGGTAAAATATATATAAAAATATGATAATCACCAATGAATACATATAAAAGAGAAATGATGAAATATAAAAGATCAATAAATGAATAAATCAATGCATGAATAATAGATGATGAAATATAAAAATACAAAAAAGGGAATTAGACTAAAAATGAGAAGCCGTCTTCAAAGAAACAATAAATAAATTAATTAATATAAATGATTTAATAATAAAAAGAATAAAGAAAAAAGAAAGAACAGACTAAGAATAAGAGGTAAGGAGTTTAGCAAGAAATTAGCTATCGAAAAATTAATAAAAAAAACTTGACGTATCATGACTTGGGAGATACGAACTAAAAATAGTCGTATTGCTGTGTGAATACTTCATACGCGTCAAAGGAAGAAAGAATAACATACACATATATATATATATATATATATATATATATATATATATATATATATATATATATATATATATATATGTATATATATATATATATATATATATATATATATATATATATATATATATATATATAGAGAGAGAGAGAGAGAGAGAGAGAGAGAGAGAGAGAGAGAGAGAGACAGATAGATAGATTACGTATATATGTATACATATTTTTATATGTGTATGTATTTCTTTATATATATATATATATATATATATATATATATATATATATATATATATATATATATATAAACACATACATATATATATATAATCACAAAAACAAACACAGTAACGTATACAAAAAATAAATAAATAAAAAATAAAAAACAGCTACAATAAGATATGAAAATAATGGTAACGTTTCGAACTCTTCACGAATTCCTCTTCAGACGAAAAGCGAAATTTATGATCCATTTCGGTTTTGTCTGAAGAGGAATTCGTGGTGTTCGAAACGTTACGTCTATTTTCATATCTCATTGTGGCTGTTTTATTTTTCATATACATATGTGTGTGTGTGTGTGTGTGTGTATGTGTGTGTGTGTGTGTGTGTGTGTGTGTGTGTGTGTGTGTGTGTGTGTGTGTGTGTGTGTGTGTGTGTGTGTGTGTGTATGTGTGTACGTGTATGTACGTATTTACCTCCGCATAAGCAAAGGTGAGAATACAACGTTTTGCAGCCTAATTCCCTTAACACAAGACTTACATATACATGTCACAGCTGTTTGCACGCGTGTGTTTGTGTGTGTGTATGTGTGTGTTTGTATGTATGTGTGTGTGTGTGTGTGTGTGTGTGTGTGTGTGTGTGTGTGTGTGTTTGTGTGTGTGTATGTGTGTGTTTGTATGTATGTGTGTGTGTGTGTGTGTGTGTGTGTGTGTGTGTGTGTGTGTGTGAGTGAGGAAGGCGGTGAAAGGGAGGAGGAGGAGGAGGAGGGTGTTGCAACCAGTCAACACCCTGTCAACAATAGCCCCCTTAACTTGGCTCCCTTAACTGCGTGTGGCCAAGACAAGTGGGTCGTCTTTAAAGCCCAAAAGACCATTTTAAGATGCAAAATATCCCACACTTTTGAATCGCATTATAAAAAGCCCATGCATACATCTGCTTTTAATTACACTTGTACAAACATAATGCAAATGGAATTTCTTTCGAGTCAAACCCGGTCTTCTGGCTTTGTTCTGAAAGAATTCATATTAAACATTATACTTACACATTTCAGATGACTGTAGGAGAACATGAATATTAACCGGTGAGAGCAAGGAAACCTCAACACCCCCCAAAAAAGAAGAAGAAGAAGAAGAAGAAGAAGAAGAAGAAGAAGAAGAAGAAGAAGAAGAAATATATATATATATATATATATATATATATATATATATATATATATATATATATATAATTATATACAAACACTTTCTTAACGAGTAGGAACGACCCCAGACAACCGAACTACCCAAAAGATTTAATTGCCCTCGTGGACGACCATTTCTTCTTATTTTCTCTTTCTCTTTCTTTCTCTCTTTCGTTTTTTTTTTTTTTTTATTGCCCTCGTAGACGACCATTTCTTCTTATTTTCTCTTTCCCTTTCTTTCTCTCTTTCGTTTTTTTCATTATTATTATTGCCCTCGTAGACGACCATTTATTTCTATTTTCTCTTTCTCTTTTTTCCCTCTTTCGTTTTTCTTAATTGCCCTCGTAGACGACCATTTATTCTTATTTTCTCTCTTTCTTTCTCTATTTGTTTTTCGTTTTTTTCTACTTCTTTTTTTAATTACCCTCGTATACGACCATTTATTCCTATTTTCTCTTTCTCTTTCTTTCTCTCTTTCGTTTTTTTAATTACCCTCGTGGACGACCATTTATTCTTATTTTCTTTCTCTCTCTATTTCTTTCTCTTTCGTTTTTTTTTTATAGATCCTCGTAGACGACCATTTATTCTTATATTCTCTTTCTCTTTTTTTCCTCTCTTTCGTTTTTTTAATTACCCTCGTAGACGACCATTTCTTTTTTATTTTCTCTTTCTTTCTCATTCGTTTTTTTTATATATATAGACTCTCGTAGACGACCATTTATTCTTGTTTTCTCTTTCTCTTTCTTTCTCTCTTTCGTCTTTCTTTCTTTTTTTATTGCCTTCGTAGACAACCATTTATTCCTCTCTCTCTCTTTCTTTTTTTCTTTTTCACAGACCCTCGAAATGCTTCTTGTATCCTACCTCTGGGTGTGTCCAGAGGTAGGAGGAAGCTAATGTTTTATGAGTGCTTACGTGTGCGGTTGACTAGCCTTCCTACAAGCCAAGTTAAACAACTCTGCGAGCACCAAAACTATATACAGGCTCTCCCAATGGCTAACAGGTGCGCCATATAAATTTAACCACCACTCCACAAGTTGAGGAGTTGATGGAAGTTGACCCTCCTTCTCTACCCTCCTCCTTCTGCTCTTCTGTTTTCTCCTTTTTAGTTCTCTCCTTTTTAGTTCGATTCTTCGTTTGTTTGTTTGTTTGTTTGTTTGTTTTTTGTTTCTTGGATTCTTTCTTTCTTTCTCTGTCTCTTTTTTTTCTCTTCTCTTTTTTTTTTCTTTTCTTCCTTTCTTTCTCTTCTCCTCTCTTTCTTTTTTCTCTCCTTCCTTTCCCTCTCTTGCTCCTTTTCGTTCTTTATCTTTTGTTTTTTGCTTTTCTCTTTCTTTTCCCCCTTCCCTCTCTATTCTACCTTCTTTTCTTCTTCCTTTCTTTCTTCTTCTCCCTTTCTTTCTTCCTCCCCTCCGTTTGCCTCATATTCTCCTTCTTCTTCTTCTTCTTCCTTTCCCTCTTTTCCATTCCCTGTCCGTGTCCCTCTCCTCTTTTTCATTCTCGTTTCCTTACTCTCTTTGTCTTTTCTCTCTCTGATCTTTTCCTCCACTTTCTCCTTCTCTTCCTCTCCTCATTCTCCCTTTCCTCTCTCTCTCTGTCTCTCTCTCTCTCTCTCTCTCTCTCTCTCTCTCTCTCTCTCTCTCTCTCTCTCTCTCTCTCTCTCTCTCTCTCTCTCTCTTTCTCTCTCTCTCTCTCTCTCTCTCTCTCTCTCTCTCTCTCTCTCTCTCTCTCTCTCTCTCTCTCTCTCTCTCTCTCTCTCTCTCTCTCTCTCTCTCTCTCTCTCTCTCTCTCTCTCTCTCTCTCTCTCTCTCTCTCTCTCTCTCTCTCTCTCTCACTCCCTCTCTCTCTCTCTCTCTCTCTCTGGATCTTTCTCTTCTTTTGCCTCCTCCTCCTTTTCGCTTTTCTTACCTCTCTCCTTCACCTTTGTCGCTTTCTCTTCCCTTCACTCTCCATCTCTCTTTCCCTTTCTTCCACCCGCTCTCACTTTGTGTCCCTCCATTGTGTCCTTCGTAGCCCTCTCTCTCTCCCTCTCCCTCTCCCTCTTCCTCTTCTGCTCCCCTCTCTCTCCCTCTCCCATTCCCTCTTCCTCTTCCACTCCCTCTCTCATTCCCTTCTTCTCCTTCTTTCATATCCTTCTCCTTCATCTTCTCATTCTCCCTTTTCTCTGTTCCTCCCCACCTCTCTCCTCTACCCAACCCTTTCCCTCTCCTTCACCCTTTTCCTTCCCCTCTCTGTCTCCCTCTCCTTTTCCTTCTCCCTTCCATCTCTGTCTCCCTCTCCTTCACCCTTTCCCCTTCCCCTCTTTGCCTTCCTCTCCCTTCCCTTCTCTGTCTCCCTATTCTTCTCCTTCTCCCTTACCTTCTCCGCCTCCCTCTCCCTTCCCCTCACAGTCTCCTTCCTCTCCTCTCTCTGTCTCCCTCTCCCCTTTCTATCTCTCTCCCTTCCCCTCTCTGCCTCCCTTTCCCTTCCCCTCTCTACCTCCCTCTCCCTTCCCGTCTCTACCTCCCTCTCCCTTCCCTCTCTATCTCCCTCTCCTTCACCCTCTCCCTTCCCCTCTTTATCTCCCTCTCCTTCACACTCTCCCTTCCCCTCTCTATCACCCTCCCCTCCTCTCTCTGTCTCCCTCTCCCTTCCCCTCTCTATCTCCCTCTCCCTCCCCCTCCCCCCACCCCTCTCAGAAGCCCACCTATGACGAACACATTCCAAATTTGCATTCATATAAATTCTCCTTTTCTCTCTTCCTTCTTCTCCTTCTTCCTCCACCTCCTCCTCCTTCTCTCGGGGAATCACGGGAGGCTCTTCCTCACCCGCAGGTCCTCAGACGGAACTCCTATTACAAAAGAGACTCATAAAAGGCCGCAGATGCAAATTGCAGCGGTTGCATAGGGCGGCGATCGTAATGGGGGGGGGGGGAGATGCAGGAAGGTGCGGGGTGGGGGAAGGGGGAGGGAGGAGAAGGGGAGAGTTGTTGTGGAATGTATAATTTTTTTTTTTTTTTTTTGATGCCTTCCCAAAAGTTTTCAAATCACACACAAACACACACATATATATATGTGTGTACAGATAAATAGATGGATACATATACATATACATATATATATGTATATATATATATATATATATATATATATATATATATATATATATATATATATATATATATATATATATATATGCATGTATGTATGCACATACATATAAATGCATGTGTATATATAAATACATATACCTACACATATTTGTATATGTGTGTATGTATGTGTGTGTGTGTGTCTGTATGCGTGTGTGTGTTTGCCCGCGCGTGCGTGTGCGTGTGTGTGTCCATGTACACGCGCGCACAAACACACTTATAAAACACCCGCAACGCCCGCCCGAGGCAGCGACGGCCCGACGCCCATCTCAGCCCCCAAACCCCGCCCATATTGAAGACCCATTTCTCGCATACATATGACATCGTAAGTGTCTAAGAATATGGCCAACCTTTTCTCTGTTTATTTCTCTTCAATCGTTTTGTGGTGTCGTTAGTTGGCCAATGCGTTTTGTTAGTTCCTTCATATTATTTGTTGTCCGTGAGAAATGGCGACGTTAAACCGGTGCTTCCCTTTGGCTCGAGAGCGGAGAAGGGGGAACGTGTAAACAAAGGCAGGTTCCAGGGAGGTGCAATGGGACGGTGATGATGATGATAATGATAATCGGTTCTTTCCTCGAAGTTCGGTTAATTATTTCGGTTCGTAGTGGTTCTCTCTTTTTTACGGGGCGATGGAGGAATGGGAGGTTGTGCTAACGAAGGCAGTAAATGGGATCTTATTACCATTTTTAATGTTATAGATAATGCCATTGGGGATTTTATTGTCATTTTCTCATTATTTTCGTTTAGCACTGTAGTTATAATCGCTATCATCATTATTACTATCATTATTATCATTATCAGAATACATACTAATATTATCATTATAGCTATACTATTGTTATTATTAATAACATCATCATTATCACTGTTATTATTATTATTATTATTATTTTCATTATCATTATTACTATCATTATTGTTAGTATCAGTATCATTGCCATTATCATGATCATATCTTTTTCATTTCTATTATTATTATCGTTATCATCACTGTTATTACTATTATCAATAATTATCATTGTCATTATTGATATTACTAGTATTATTATTATCATCATCATCATCCTCATTATTATTGTTGTAGTTATTGTTGTTGTTGTCGTTATTATTATTATTATTATTATTATTATTATTATTATTATTATTATTATTATTATCATTATTATTATTATCATTATTATTATTATTATTATTATTATTATCATCATCATCATCATCATCATCATCATCATCATCATCATCATCATCATCATCATCATCATCATCATCATCATCATCATCATCATTATTATCATCATTATTATCATTATTATTATTATCATGATTATTATCATTATTATTATTATCATGATTACTATCATCATTATTATTATTATCATTATTATTATTATTATTATCATTATTATCATTATTATTATTATTATTATCATTTTTACTGCCATTATATTCTTCCCCGTTATCATCATTGCCATTATCACAATTACCACCATAATCATAACAACCCATTATTCTAATCAATATGTGGTAATAATATTCATTGTTATATAGAAGATAGGAATATAACTGTATCATAATAATTTATTGCAATTTATACCTCCTATTGATACTATATCTATCGTGTTTGATTTGTTATCAGATTTATCACGTTTTATCTGCATTGCCATCTTCTTAAGTGAAATTGTTATTAGAAGAAGTGCTATTTATTGTGACATAGAAGAAATGACATTTTTTGTGACAGAAGAAATGCCATTTATTGTGACAGAAAAAAATGTCATTTATTGTGACAGAAAATGCCATTTATGGTGACAGAAGAAATGTCATTTATTGTAACGTAGAAGAAATGCCATTTACTGCTTACTGCGCCAATATAAATATTCACTGAATATCTGTATCAATAAAAGTCTACGCAAACGATACACAAATAACGAATTAGCGTAAGAGAGAGATTAACGATAGAATTACGGATCTCCGCTGAGTCAGACCTGCGAAACTAACGTACTAAACATACGTCCCTTGACACGAGTTAATATTCCGAGACATGTTCCCACGTGTATATAAACAGCTGATCCCTCCAGATTTACATAAACTCAGGCCCCGTACCTTTCATGCCTCCCACGAGGTCTCTCCCACGGGGGAGGGGGGGTGCCCACGGGGGGTGGGGGTTTCCGACGGGGGTTCCGACTGTGTGGGGGGTGATGGGGGTGGGGAATGGGGGATGGGGGAAGGAAGGAGGGAGATGCACCCACGCAAAAACATCTTGTGAGATTCGTGTCGTTTTGGTCGCGTTCGGTGGCGTTGGGGTCTTTTGTTTTTCACACGGGGGGAAGAAGGGGGTGGGGAGGGAAAGGGAGGGAGGGGTGGGAGAGATTGACTTCGGGTGGGCTTGTAAGGGGGGAGGGTTGGGGGATGGGCGTGAGGTGGGGGGTGGGGGATTGGTAAGGGAGGGTAGGGGTTGGGTCACACTGTGAAGAATTTTTGGAAAGGGATTTTATTTTTTTATTATTATTATTTTTTTTAATAATGATGTCTTTTCGCGTTTCGTTTGATTGTCTGTTCGTTTGTTTGTTTTCTGTTCTTCTTTCTGCTTTTCCTCCTCTTTATCCTACCTCTTCCCTCTTAGTGTTTTCTCTCTCTCCTCTATTTGCTCCTCGCCTCTCATTTGCATCCATTTTCTTCTCTTCTTTCCTCACTTTTAGCCTCTCCCCCCTATTACCCCCCCCCCGCTAACCCTCCTCTTGCGTCCCTCTCTCTCTCCTCTTCCTCCATAATTATCTTTATCACCCTCTATCCTCCTTATTCCCTCCTTCTTTCTTCCTCCCTTCTTTCTCCTCTCTCTCTTTCTTGACCCTCCTTTCATCTCTCTCCTCCCTCTCCCTCTTTCTTCACCCCTCCCTCCTCTTCTCTTTCTACCTCTTAACCCTCCCTTTATCTTTCCTCCCCTTCCTTCTTTCTCTTACCTTCCCTTCCTGTTCTCTTCCTCCCCCCTTTTCTCTCTCTCTCCATTCTCTTTCTTCCTCTTAACCCTTCCTTCATCTTTCCTCCCCCTCCTCTTACTTTCCCTCCGTTCTCTTCCCCCCTTTCTCTTTCTCTCCCTCCCTCTCTCCCCCCCTCCCTCTTACTTTCCCTCCCTCCCTTCCTCCCTCCCTCCCTCTCTTTCTCCCTCTCTCCCTCCCTTTCCTTCCTTTCATCCTTCCTTCCCTTTCCTCCTCCCTCCTCTCCCTCCCCCCCCATACCCCAATAACGCAACGGGGGGTCCATTACCCCCGGACCCCACGATCTAACGGGGGAGGGGGAGGGTGGAGGGGTGTGTGTGTGGGGGGGGGGGTTGGCTCGTCGGGTAATATGCTTCGGGTTAGGATTCGGTTGGGGGAGGGAGGATGAGGAGCTGGGGAGGATGAGAGCTGGGGGAGGGGATGAGGAGCTGGAGACAGGAATCAAGGAGGAGGGAGAAGGGGAGGGTATTGGAGGAAAGGGGGGAAGAGGAATAGGGATTCGGTTGAGGGGGAGGAGGAGATGAGGGCTGGG
>NC_091549.1:53805026-53812526 GCF_042767895.1 Penaeus vannamei
TCTTTCTTATCGTGAATTATATAATTTCGTTGTTGGTATCATCATTAGTATTAATTACATAATCAGTTTTGTTATCATAACCAATGCCAGTGGTTCATCATTATCATTATTAATACTAATATCATACGTAATATTTTCATGAGTATCATTAGTAGAAGTAAAAGTATAGTAAATATGATGTTACTATCATCATTGTTATTATTCTTATATTTTATTTTGTTATCATCATTATCATTATCATTATTATTATCATTATTTCGGCTAGTACAACGACATTCACTAATATTACTATTACTATCATTATTGTACTTATGATTTTGATTGCTATTATTATTATCATCATCTCTGTTCTCATTGTTATTAGTGTTATTACCATTGTTATCTTTACTGTTGTTATCATATTATTGTTATTAGTACTAGTAGCATGATTACTATTATTATTCTCATTGTTATTATCATTATCGTTCTTGTTATCGCTATTCTTATTATCATTATCATTATCGTCATTGTTACCATTGTTGTTGTTATTATTATTATCCTTATACTATTATTATTATCATCATTATTATCACTTTTGTTATTATCATCATTATCATTGTTATTATCACTATAACTATTACTTTCATGATCATTATTATGAATATTAGGATTATTAGGATTATCACGATTGTGAGTATAATTTTTATAATTATTCATATTGTTATTATTGTTATTATTGTCATCGTTATCATTATCATCATTATCATTATCACCTATTATCCTGACTATCATTATCATAACTATTATCGTTACTATCATTATTATAACTAGTATCATTACTATCATTATAATTACTATTATCATTATTATCATTACTGTTATTATTGTTATTATCAACATCAGTACTATCATTAGCATCATTCCACTATAACCTTTTGTTATCGTCTTTAACATAAAACAAATAGAAGTTACTTAGGACAACGATGGCAACATTGTTAAGACAAACATAGCAATAATAATAACGGCATCTGAATCTAAAAAAAAAATAATAATAATAAAAATAAAATAAGATAAAAGATAGGTAAAAAATAAAAAACAATCATAGTAATAATGACAATAATAGTATATGATAATAATAATAACAATAATAATAATAACAATAATAATAATAATAATAGTAATAAAAATAATAATAATAATAATAATAATGATAATAATAATAATAATAATAATAATAATAATAATAATAACAACAATAATAACAATAATAACAATAATAATAACAATGATAACAATAATGAAAATAATGAAAGGAAAAAGTTAATTAATGCGACGAGAACTTCAACTTTCGCTCACTTCGTCCTTTCCATAAATCATAGACTAAATAGACGTGACGTAAAGAATCAAATGATAAATGGATCAGCACCGAATAAGGGTTTTAACTCCATTGGAGAGGACTGGATAGGGGTTTTGATCCTCTTTTGGGAAAAAGAATCTCCTGTAGGTTTGTGATATATATATATATATATGTATATGTATGTATGTATGTGTATATATGTATGTATATATATATATATATATATATATATATATATATATATATATATATATATATATATATATACTTTCGTTAGTATGTATGTAGACATACAAATGTACTCACACACACATAAACACACACACATACAAACAAGCACACACACACACAAATGTACACATACACAAACACACACATATACACACACACTCTCTCTCTCTCTCTCTCTCACACACACACACACACACACACACAACACACACACGCGCGCGCGCAAACAAACAAACAAACACACACACACACACATCCAAACACACACAAACAAACAGACACAAACACGTACAAACATACACACACACACACACACATACACGAGCGCACACTCACACATGTGTATGTGTGTATAGGAGTATATATGATAATGATAATAGTAATGATACTAATGATAATGATAATAATAACAAGCAGAACAAAAAATAGACGAATATATATATATATATATATATATATATATATATATATATATATATATATATATATATATATATATATGTATATATATATATATATATATATATATATATATATATATATATATATATATATATATATATATATATATATATAACATAACAATAGCAATAATACGAGCAATTTCAACTAAATACCACATCAACAATAAGACTTTAGAGCACCTTTGTATCTCTTAAAAAAATAAAAAAATAAATAAAAAACTAAGAAAAAAATAGATAAATAAACAAAAGATCAGTCGCCTTGCTTCTTCCTCAACATTATCATATTCTCAAGATGCTGCAACACACATACCAGAAGATGAGGCTGTTCTTGTACGCAGTAAAGAAGAAGAAGAAGAAGAAGAAGAAGAAGAAGAAGAAGAAGAAGAAGAAGAAGAAGAAGAAGAAGAAGAAGAAGAAGAAGAAGAAGAAGAAGAAGAAGAAGAAGAAGAAGAAGAAGAAGAAGAAGAAGAAGAAGAAGAAGAAGAAGAAGAAGAAGAAGATGATGACGACGAAGATGATGAGTATGAAGAAGAAGAAGAAGAAGAAGAAGAAGAAGAAGAAGAAGTCTTTTGTAGGTATGTTGGATGCTCAAGAGTAAAATAAAAATAACAAACGTAAAGAAAAAAAGGATATTCATATATTAAACGATAAATTCTTTTGCTTTTCTCGGTAATAAATTCGTAGTTAGGGTGCGTGTGGGAGGGGGGGGGGGAGTGATAAAGGATTTAATTCTTTTGGAAAAACGAAAGAAAAGAAAGAGGAAAAAGTGGGCATTCAACAACAAGACTAATATTACAATCCTCATCCTATCCGTTACATCTGGCGGGAGATTCAAATTTAAACTTCCTTTTTTGGCGGGAATGTTTACGATAGAGGGTGGGGGAGGGAGGGATGGGGATAGGGGGGGGAGTCCCGTCCAAAGTTTAGGAATTACACTCGTTTTCTTTCTCTCTCTCTTTCTCTCTCTCTCTCTGTCTCTGTCTCTCTCTCTCTCTCTCTCTCTCTCTCTCTCTCTCTCTCTCTCTCTCTCTCTCTCTCTCTCCCTCCCTCCCCACCTCCCTCCCCCCCTCCCCCCCTCTCTCTCTATTTCCCTCCTTCTCTCTCTCTCTCTCTACCTCTCTCTATCTCTCTCTCTCTCTCTCTCTCTCTCTCTCTCTCTCTCTCTCTCTCTCTCTCTTCTTTCTTTCTTTTTTTTTTTTCTTTTTTTTTTAACCCTCTTTTGGAATTCCTTCTCTCTCAGCGGTGATGGCAGCGGCGGCGGCGGTGGTGATGATGGTGATGATGGCAATGGTGATGATCAGAAATGAAAAATGAAAATGGCGCCGCTACCCTTACATTAATTCACACGTCAGTTTGTATTCGCGTCGGCAAAGAGCGGGACAGAAAGGGCGGTAATATATCTTCTTACTTTTTTTTTTTTCCCAGGATGTCTTTTTCTTCTTTCTCTCTCTCTCGCTTTCTCTTTCTCTTTCTCTTTTTCTTTCTCTTTTCTCTTTTCTTTATCTCTCTTTATCTACCTATCTATCTATCTCTTCTCTCTCTCTATCTCTATCTCTATCTCTATCTCTTCTCTTCTCTCTCTCTCTCTCTCTCTCTCTCTCTCTCTCTCTCTCTCTCGCTCTCTCTCTCTCTCTCTCTCTCTCTCTCTCTCTCTCTCTCTCTCTTTCTCTCTCTGTCAATTGATACATATCTATCTGCCAATCTATCTCTTTGTCTATCTATCCGCCTGCATACCATCTATTTATCCATCCACTAACTATCGCTTATCTATCTATCCTTATATCTATCCATCTCTCCTTTTATTCCTCTTTACTCCTTCTCCTCTTTAAATAAAAAATCTATCGACAATTAAGTCTCATTAATTACGAGTTTGATAGAAAAGAAAAGAAAAAAGAAAAGAAAAAAGAAAAGAAAAAAAAATAATACGACCGTTGGTACTTTAATTTGTTCGGGAGTTTAAAAATAATTTGTTCCCTTCGGACTCTTCGTTATA
Source organism: Penaeus vannamei (assembly GCF_042767895.1). NCBI lineage: Eukaryota > Metazoa > Arthropoda > Malacostraca > Decapoda > Penaeidae > Penaeus > Penaeus vannamei. The sequence continues at coordinate 53,809,051 of NC_091549.1, forward strand.
TATAACTGTTCATCTGTCAATCATTCATCAGTGTTCATCACGGACCTACGAGAGACGAAGGAGAGAAAAGGAAGATGGAAAAAAAGAGAGAGAGAAAGAGGAAAAAAAGACGAGAGAGAGAGTAAGAGAGAGAAGGTGATTCTCAATCATTCATTAATATCCATCACGGACCTACGAGAGACGAAGGAGAGAAAAGGGAGATGGAAAAAAAAGAGAGAGAGAAAGAGGAAAAAAAGACGAGAGAGAGAATAAGAGAGAGAAGGTGACTCTCAATCATTCATCAGTGTTCATCACGGACCTACGAGAGACGAAGGAGAGAAAAGGGAGAAAGGAAAAAGAGAGAGAGAGAGAAAGAGGAAGAAAGACGAGAGAGAGAATAAGAGAGAGAAGGTGACTCTCAATCATTCATCAGTGTTCATCACGGACCTACGAGAGACGAAGGAGAGAAAAGGGAGATGGAAAAAAAGAGAGAGAGAGAGAAAGAGGAAGAAAGACGAGAGAGAGTAAGAGAGAGAAGGTGACTCTCAATCATTCATTAATATCCATCACGGACCTACGAGAGACGAAGGAGAGAAAAAGAAGAAAGGAAAAAAACAGAGAGAGAAAGAGGAAAAAAAGACGAGAGAGAGAGTAAGAGAGAGAAGGTGATTCTCAATCATTCATTAATATCCATCACGGACCTATGAGAGACGAAGGAGAGAAAAGGGAGATGGAAAAAAAGAGAGAGAGAAAGAGGAAGAAAGTCGAGAGAGAGTAAGAGAGAGAAGGTGACTCTCAATCATTCATTAATATCCATCACGGACCTACGAGAGACGAAGGAGAGAAAAGGGAGAAAGGAAAAAAAGAGAGAGAGAGAAAGAGGAAAAAAGACAAGAGAGAAATTAAGAGAGAGAAGGTGACTCTCAATCATTCATTAATATCCATCACGGACCTACGAGAGACGAAGGAGAGAAAAAGAAGAAAGAAATAAAAGAGAGAGAGAGAAAGCGGAAAAAAGACGAGAGAGAGTAAGAGAGAGAGAAGGTACCTACGAGAGACGAAGGAGAGAAAAAGAAGAAAAAGAAAAAAAACAGAGATTGAAAGAGGAAAAAAGACGAGAGTAAGAGAGTAAGAGAGAGAGAAGAGGTGAAAGAGACGAGTCCAATATATTTTTTCCCCTTTTTTTATTTAAGTCTCCCCCATTCACAAATCCCGCAAAGAAAACGGCATTAAAAGGGTTCAGAATGCATTAACTGGGCACTCGGAGGGGCTCGGATCCCACTCGGGTTTTATTCATTCCATAATCACTTATATAACCCCGTCCGGTAAAGTCTTTTGAAAGCCCGGATTCATTTCTCCGTTTCTCACCATCCGATGGAGGAGGAGGGAGGGAGAAGGGAGAGGGAGGAGGGAGGAAGGGGTGAGAGGAGGGAGGAGGAGGGAGGAGGAGATGAGTGGATGGGGTAGGAGGGAGGGAGACGAAAGGGGGGGAGGGGAAGAGGGGGGGAGGGAAGAGGGGGGCAGGAAGTGGAGGAGGGGAAAGAGGGGGACAGGAGGGCGAGGAGGAGAAGGGGGGAGGGACAGGAGGGGGTGGGGAAGAGGGTAAGGATGGGGGGAGTGGAGAGGAGAAAGGGAGGGGGGAGGGGGGTTAAAGAGCACTCACACTAAGCTCTGAATGCCCTGCAACCGACGACCTCCCCCCCCCCCTCCTTCCCCCTTTTTTCCCTCTTTTATTTCGTCGTTGACTTGGAAAAAAATGAATAAACAGGGGAAGCAGAGGAGAAAGGGAGGAAGGCAAGAAGGGGAGAGGTAGAGAGGAACCACGTGTTGTGAGGGAAGGGTTGGGCTGGAAGCTTCCTTGCCCTCTCTCTCTCTCTCTCTCTCTCTCTCTCTCTCTCTCTCTCTCTCTCTCTCTCTCTCTCTCTCTCTCTCTCTCTCTCTCTCTCTCTCTCTCTCTCTCTCTCTTGTTCGCTCGCTCGCTCTCTCTTTCTCTCTCTCTCTCTCTTGTTCGCTCGCTCGTTCTCTCTCTTTCTTTCTTTCTCTCTCTCTCTCTCTCTCTCTCTCTCTCTCTCTCTCTCTCTCTCTCTCTCTCTCTCTCTCTCTCTCTCTCTCTCTCTCTCTCTCTCTCTCTTCGCCTCTATCTATTTGTTTAATTAATCTGTATATTTTTTTTTCTAAATTTTGTTTAAGTAAATTGTTATTGACGATCGTGGGTCGTCTTTCTGCTAAAACATTTAGTGATGAAGCCAAAGTTATCTTTAGCATGACCTATGGATGGGTATAAAAGAAAAGAAACTAATTAATATTAGAGGTACCTTGACGCAATCAGCATGACCTATCGAGAGGTATAAAAGTAGAAAAGAAGCATTTATACTAGAGGTACCTTGACGCAATTTAAAAAAAAATAAAATGCGGATTCCACATTTCGGAGTATATTGGCAGGAATGTCTCGCGGAAAGTCCTCAGTCGACGCCAATTTAAGAGCTGCTCTTTTGGCTACTTCGTCTAAGTGATTAGTACATATCGAATGATTATCAAACTGCAATCTAAGAGTAATTATTTCTCTGGATGGATTGAGTATTTTGCCATCAACGTAGCAATGGTTAGTGGATTCTGTTGACTGGATATCAAAATGACCTGCGTTTTTTTTTTTTTTTTTTTGGGGGGGGGAGGGAGTATTATCGACCCCATGATGTGATGTGTCATAACATATCATTTATTTTCTTTCCCTTTTACCTCTTTCTTTCCCGCGCTCTCCCTCCCCCCCCCCTTCCTCTCACCTTACACATACAGTGAGTGAGTGTGTGTGTGCGCGCGTGTGTGCGTGTGTGTGTGTCCGTGTGTCTGTGTCTGTGTGTCATTCTATAATATTTTTTCGTCAATGATCCCTTCTTTTTACCCCAAAATTAATTAACTTCTGCAGTCCAATCAAATGGAATATCATATCAGCCAAAAATACATTCATGGCATACAAAGTCACTAACAACTAGACGAAAAACAACGCTAACAGAATTGTGACGTCATAGTAACAACACAGATGATAGTCGCAATATTCTAAACGATCATAATTATGATGATTATGGTAATAAACAGAATGAGAAGGATGACAATAGTAATAATGATAGTGATAGAAGAAATTATAGAAGAAATTATAAAGATGATGGTAATAATGATAATAGTAATAAGGATAATGATAATAGTAATGAAAAGGATGATGATTATGATAACAATTATAATGATAATAACAATAATGATAATAAGGATGACAATAGTAATAATGATAAGAGAGAGAGAGAGAGAGAGGGAGGGAGAGAGAGAGAGAGAGAGAGAGAGAGAGAGAGAGAGAGAGAGAGATAAATAGAGATAAATAGAGAGAGAGAGAGAGAGAGAGAGGGAGGGAGAGAGAGAGAGAGAGAGCAAGAGATGACAATAGTGATAATGATAAAAATAATAATAATAATGATAACGGTAATGACAATAGCAATACTGAGAATTCT
>NC_091549.1:53827526-53830026 GCF_042767895.1 Penaeus vannamei
CCCTCCCCCTCCTCCCCCCTCCCTCTCCCCTCCCTCCCTTTCTCTCTCCCTCCCTCCCTCTCCCTCCTTCCCTCCCTCCCTCTTTCTCTCTTCACCTCCCTTACTCCCTCTCCCTCCTTCACCTCCCTCTCTCCCTCTCCCTCCCTCTCTCTTTCTCACCCTCCCTCCCTCCCTCTTGGCATTTTTCAGTTGGGTGGTTCTTGCTGTTTGTTTGTCTGTTTGTTTGATTATTATCTCTCTCTCTCTCTCTCTCTCTCTCTCTTTCTCTCTCTCTCTCTCTCTCTCTCTGTCTCTCTCTCTCTCTCTCTCTCTCTCTCTCTCTCTCTCTCTCTCTCTCTCTCCCTCCTTCACCCTCCCCCTCTCCCTCCCTCCCTCTCTCTCTCTCTCTCTCTCTCTCTCTCTCTCTTTCTCTCCCTCCTTCCTTCTTCTCTATCTCTCTCTCTCTCTCTCTCTCTCTCTCTCTCTCTCTCTCTCTCCTTCTCTCTCTCTCTCTCTCTCTCTCTCTCTCTCCCTCTCTCTCTTTCTCTCTCCCTCTCTCTCTCTCTCTCTCCTCCCTCCTCTCTCCCTCCCTCTCCCTCCCTCCCTCTTTCTCTCTCCCTCCCTCTCTCTCTCCTTCTTCCTCCCTCCCTCTTCTCTCTCTCTCCCTCTCCCTCCCTCCCTCCCTTCCCTCCCTCCCTCCCTCCCTCTCCCTCCCTCCCTCCCTCCCTCCCTCCCTCTCACCCTCCCTCCCCCTCCTCTTTCTCTCTCTCTCTCTCTCTCTTTCTCCTCGATGTATATAATGCAATTCAATTCAAGGTTTAACGCGTTCAATTAAGGCTCACAAGGCGTGTGGTATGTCTCTTTTTTCCTCCCACCGCCCCCCCCCCCCCACAAGGTCAATAATAGCTGTAATCAGGAAAGCAAATTCATTTTCCTGCCAGAAGCTCCGTCTTTTCTCTTTCTGTCTTTTCCTCTGTCTGCCTGTCTCTTTCTCTCTGTTTCTCTGGTTCTCTTGTTCTCTCTCTTTTTCTCTCTCTCTGTCTTTCCCTCTGTCTGTCTGTCTCTTTCTCTCTCTCTCTCTCTCTCTCTCTCTCTCTCTCTCTCTCTCTTTCTGTCTGCCTTACTGTTTGTTTGTCTGTCTGTCTGTCTGTCTATCTCTGGTTCTCTTTCACTCTCTTTCTGTCTTACCCTCTCTCTCTTTATATGAATATCTCTCAGTCTCTCTCTCTCTCTCTCTCTCTCTCTCTCTCTCTCTCTCTCTCTCTCTCTCTCTCTCTCTCTCTCTCTCTTTCTCTCTCTGTCTGTCTTTCCCTCTGTCTGTCTGCCTGGCTGTTTGTATGTCTGTCTGGTTATCTATCTATTTATTTATATCTATATCTATATAGACAGATAGATAGATAGATAGATAGACACATACATACATAGATCCACACAAAGCCGGAGAGTCAGATAGAAAAATACCTCCTACCTCTCCCTCCCTCCCTCCCTCCTACCCTACCCCTACCCTCACCCCCTACCCCCTACCCTACCCCCCACCCCCACCCCTCTTTTTGCATGGCCGTGACAACAGAGCCGGAGAGACAACATCCTTCCCCAAGCTCGTTCCCTTTTGATTGACTCCTTAATTGCAGTTCAGTGGCTCCCTCCACACGAGCCGGAGTCTGATTCTTCCATCTCGAGGAGGAGAGACGGCTGCCCCTCGAGAAAGGACGAGGTCTGGCGGGATTTCTCGGACTTGAAGACTTGAAGACTCGGCCCGACGGCTCAAGGACGATGGGAATTTTTGGGGGGTTTGGGGGGTTTTGGGGGGTTTTGGGGGTAGGGTTTGGGTGGTTTTGGGGGGAGGGGAGGGGTGGGGTTGAGGAGGTTCGGCTTCGCTCTTCTTCTTGTTTTGGTATTGTGTGTTTTCTTCTTCTTCAACGTCTTCTTCGTCTTGAAAGTCTTTCGTTTCCTTAAGTCTTTGATATTTTTTTTCGTTGTTTTTTTCTGTCTCTCTTATTTTCTTTTTCTTTTTTTAGGTCTTTCGTCTTTGTTTTTCTTGTTTTGTCTTTTTTTCATTTTTCTCTCTCTCTTATTTTCTTTTCTTAAGACTTTCATCTTTGTGTTTCTTTTCCTTTTGTTTTTCTTTTCTTTCTCTCTCTCTCTCTTATTCACTTTCTTCCTTCTCATCTCTTTTTCTTCTTCCTCCTCCTCATTTTAGGATACTTGAGAGTTTGGTTACGTTTATATTAAGCTTCATGCTGTGTATTTTTAAGCTCAAAGACGTGGTCGTCACATGTGCGTGTGTGGTTGTTTGTGTACGTGTTTGAAAACTTATGAAAACCCTTAAAATACTTTGCGTTTGTTTAGGAAATTAAAGTAGGGAAAACGATGGCCTTTTTGCCGGAGTTTTTATTCCCGAAACTTCTTAAGCCTCGTCTAAACTGATTTCGGTATAATACCCACTCAGTCGGGCGATAATGTCTGGTCTAACACGGCGCCGAAAATGGAGAGAAATATTAATGGATTTACGTCGCGGCTG
>NC_091549.1:53860026-53862526 GCF_042767895.1 Penaeus vannamei
GGAAAAGGGGTGCAGGGGGTAGGGGGACTGGGAGGGGGTTGAAAGGGGAGGTGCAGGGGGCAGGGGAAGGGGTGACAGAGGGAGAAGGCTTGTAAGCAATGTGTGCGTATGTGTGTGTGTGCGTGTGTGTGTGTGTGTGTGTGTGAACGAAAGAGAAGGAGTTTGTTAGGTTGACAGATAGTTAGGTAAAGAGAGAATGAGAGACAGGATGAAAGGAGTAACAGATGGAGAGAGAAGGAAAGAGTGAAGAGAGAGAAGAAGAAGAAGAGAGAGAGAGAGAGAGAGAGAGAGAGAGAGAGAGAAGAGAGAGAGAGAGAGAGAGAGAGAGAGAGAGAGAGAGAACAGAGAGAGAGGCAGACAGAGAGAGAGAGAGAGAAAGAGAGAGACAGAGACAGAGAGAGAGAGAGGGAGAGAGAGAGAGACAGACAGACAGACAGATAAAGAGAGAGAGACAGAGAGAGAGAGAAAGAGAAAAGGTGGAAAGAAAGAAAGACAAAGATACAGAGACAGATACTGGATCAGACTTTACCTTAATGCTCCCTTACCTTCCAGGCGACAAAATTTAGTCAACAAAATATAAAAATACAAATACAGATACCATAAAGATACCAACGAGAAAAAATCTTAAATCTCTCCATAAATACATACCACACATAAAGTTCTTTCTGTTACCACCAATACTGTACATGATACCGACAAATATGAGAAAAGAAAAAGAAAAACAACAGATAATGATAATAATAATGATAATAATAATAATAATAATAATAGTAATAATAATAATAATAATAATAATAATAATAATGATAATGATAATAATAATGATAATAATAACAATGCTAATAGTAATGATAATGACGATAATGATAATAGTGAAAATAATGATAATGATAATAACAATAATAATGATAATAATAATAATAATAATAATAATAATAATAATAACAATAATAATAATAATAATAATAATAATAATAATAATAATAATAATAATAATAATAATAATAATAATAATAATAGCAGTAATGATAATGATAATAACAATAATAATGATAATAATAATAATTATTATTATAACAATGATATGGACAACAAACAACATACTCAATGCATTGCAAATAACAGCAACAAAGCAATGAAAAAACTAATTGCAACCTCCCCCCCCCAAAAAAAAATGAATAAATAGAGAAATAAATAGAATAATAATGATAAACAACAATAATAATGATAATAATTCTGATAATGATAATGATAAATACAATGATAATATTAATAACAATCATAATAATAATAATAGTGATAACAATAATAATAATAATAATAACAATAATAATAATAATAATAATAATAATAATAATAATAATAGTAATGATAATGATAATAATAATAATAATGGTAATGATGATAATAATAATAATAATAATAATAACAATAATGATAATAATAATAATAATAATAATAATAATAATAATAATAACAATAATAATGATAATAATAGTAATAATAATAATAATAATAATAATAATAATAATAATAATAATAATAATAATAATAATAATAATGATAATAATAATAATAATGATAATAATAATAATAATAATAACGACACTAAAGAAAAATTAATGCATGAATAAATAAAGAAAAAGTGAATATTCTACAAGTAAATTCAGTTTTCATTTTGCATTCTCTTGCTAAGTCTCTGCTTCCTCCAGCTCTTTTAATCAGTCATGACATGCTGATTCTATCCGTATGACAATAGGAATTAGGGCTTAGTCTCGTCTGAAATGTCATTAGTGTTGTTATTTGGTGATGCAAATAGCAGAATATTTACCATCAGTGTCATCTTCTCGTGACATCTTTATCAAACTATTGTTGTTTTGATTATGACTAATATTATTGTTATTATTATCATTATCATTAGCATTGTTTTTACTATTATTGTTGTTATTATTGTTATTATTAGTGATGTTGTTATTACCATTATCATTATTGTTGTTGTTGCTGTTGTTATTATCCTCATCATTGTTATCATTATTATTATCATTGCCATCATCATTATCATTATTATCACCGTTATCATTATCATTATCATTAATATTGTTATTATTATTCTCATAATTATTACTATCATTATCGTTACCAATATTGTTATCATTGTTATCATTATTATTATATTATCATTATCATTACTATCATTATCATCATTATTACTATGTACATTTTTCTTTCTTCGCTTCTCCCTCTCCCTCTCATTCTTCCTCTCCTTCCTTGATCTCTCTCTCTCTCTCTCTTTCTCTTTCTCTTTCTCTCCTCTCTCTCTCTCTCTCTCTCTCTCTCTCTCTGTCTCTCTGTCTCTCACCCTCTATCTCTACCGCACCCCCTCCCTCTTCTCCCTCTCCTTCTCTCCCTTCTTCCTCCTCCTCTATCTCTCATTCATCCTGTCCCTCTTCTTCCTCTTCCTCTTCCATGCCCTCTCCATCTCCCTCTCCTTCTTCTCTTC
>NC_091549.1:53922922-53932922 GCF_042767895.1 Penaeus vannamei
AGATAACTGTATTTAAGTGGGATAATCATTTTGTAAGTATAAGTGGTATATAAGTGGTATTACTTTAAGTCTTGCAAGTGTAAGGATAGATAAAATCATTAATGAGGTATATATTATATAATAATGCTGGCTTACACTTGATATGATTAGATTCACGTAATTAGACAGATAAAAAAGCAAAGAAAACGATAATAGAATGAAATGAATATTCTAATGTTGCTTTACAGTGTTAATAGGGAGTAAATTCATGTAGTTTCGTGATAGCGATGAACACCCAGTGATATCGGAGAAATAATTAGTAATGCCTGAAAATATCAAATTGTAGAAGTTAATAAATAAATGCATATCGCACACACACACACACACACACACACACACACACACACACACACACACACACACACATATATATATATATATATATATATATATATATATATATGTGTGTGTGTGTGTGTGTGTGTGTGTGTGTGTGTGTGTGTGTGTGTACGTGTGTGTGTGTGTGTTTGTGTGTGTATGTATATGTATGCACATGTGTGCGTGTGTTTGTGTGTATGTGTGTACATATGTGTGTGTGTGTGTGTGTGTGTGTGTGTGTGTGTGTGTGTGTGTGTGTGTGTGTGTGTGTGTGTGTGTGTGTGTGTGTGTGTATACATATATATACATATATATATATATATATATATATATATATATATATATATATATATATATATATATATATATATATATATATAATGGTATATCTGTTCGTGTGTTTATAACAATCACTCCAGCGACCAAATCAAAAGAGGAATTTCCTTAATCAGCACAATAATCAAGTTCAACATTTACCTTACGTCGTGTTCTAACAATTTGCCCGAAACACTTACATCGTCTGCATGATAAACAACGAATTAGCGCGATTAAAATAGGGCCGTTTGTCAGATAGCAACAATTAATGCTCTTTGGTTCTCTGTTTTCTCTCTCTCTTTCTCTCTCTCTATCTATCTATCTATCTATCTATCTATCTATCTATCTATCTATCTATCTATCTATCTATCTATCTATCTATCTCTCTCTCTCTCTCTCTCTCTCTCTCTCTCTCTCTCTCTCTCTTTCTCTTTAGTTGTGTTATTAGGGTGAGAAATTATTTGGAGAAATTGTTTGATTTTTTTCTTCTTCTTTTCTTTTCGGTTCTTTTCTTTCTTTCTTTCTTAATTCACGATCGAACAATTCATATTCATATTCGATTTGAAGAGCTGTTTTTTTTCTCTCTCTCTCCTTTCTCCCTCTTTCTTTCCTCCTATTCTTCCCTATCTCTCGTCCATTCATCTTATCTTCCCCCTCCCTCCCTCCTTTTGCTCTCTTCTCATTCCCTCCTCCTCACATTCTCCCTTCCTACACGTCAAGTATGAGCGATATGGCTTGTCCTCGAGTTATCAAGCATCACTAACGACTTGGAGGAAACGCAGGAGGGAGAAAGAGTCCGCTTCTCTGATTGGCTGATGTTAGACTTACCGCCTCAATCCAGCCAATCATCGGCCTGTTTTCTTTGGCTCTGATGTCTGTTTGATGAGTCCGGATATTCGGGTAATTGAACAGCCGAGAGAGAGAGAAAGAGAGAGAGAGAGAGAGAGAGAGAGAGGGGGAGAGAGAGAGAGAGAGAGAGAGAGAGAGAGAGAGAGAGAGAGAGAGAGAGAGAGAGAGAGAGAGAGAGAGAGAGAGAGAGAGAGAGAGAGAGAGAAAAAGACAAGGAGTTCCCTTTGATTCTTTCTCTCTCTCTCTCTCTCTCTCGTTCTTATCTTCTATCAGAGGGAAAACTAAGTGGAATTATGTATTCTCGACAGTTTTGAAACTGCTTAATGCATCCCAAGAATTCGGATTTTGACTTCGAGAGAAAGAAAAAAAAAATCATCGTGTATTTGAAGCAGATTCGTTCCCTACGGAAGAGGAGACGGGGGGGGGGGGGGGAATGGAGTTGGCCGTTAATGCTTCGTTGAGAAAAGGGACGAAGACGAAATCTAATGCCATTTTCTCCTCCGTGTGGCTGAGTACAAAGTCCTTTCGGAAACTATCCTTGTGCGAATAATAATATGATTCTCTGTTGATTCTTGGGCGGCTGGGAGTTCGTGTCTTTGTCCTTTTTTTATATATATACTTTTTTTTTTGAAAACTTACAATACAAGGAAAGAGTTCGTGCCTCCTGAATGAGAAACAAAGTTACCGCGGGGTTAATCAGTTCTCCCAAGTTTTGTTTACTTTAAATCAAACTTTACAGTAAAAGAAACCTTCCTGGAGTTGGCCAACTTGCGAAAAAGAACATCAGTGATGATACGTTTCCTTTGGCTTTTTCAACTTAGGGGAAAAAAGAAAGAAAATTCAGTGAGAAATACATAAATGGCAACCTCCTCTACGACTCGGCCTACAGAGAATCGAAACTAACACGATTTTTTTCCCCGTCTTTTTAAAAATTCAAAGATGAAAGACAAAAATATATGTATATGTAATGTGGTTTTGAGGTTCTGCTCACGTAAGAGGCACAAGAGCCGATGATTGACGTTAAATATTCATGAGGAACAAAGCCTGTGTCAATAGAGATGATGCGAGACAGAGAGAGCGGGACCAAACCGACTATGAATATTGCCAGATGAATATATATTTGTTCGCGGACTACAGATATAAATATACACACCTCCAAATATATGTATATAAGCATTTTTTTTTTTTTCCTTTCTCTCTCTTTTTCAAAAATACTTATTTCAATATAGATATTTCCCGTGTTGTGGCTTGCGTGGTTTTGCCGTTGCAGATGTCAGGGATGCAAATGAAATGAAATATTTGTCATGCGGTGATGTGTGTTGATGACACGCTATGCTGAACACCATTCGAATTGCGGGACAGGCTGGCCAGAGGGAGCTGTGGCGGTGATGACTGTAAAAGAGATTTTGGTGATGATCACTCTATGTTGTTTGTTGTATTTACGGGCATTGTTGTTCGTGTTGTTATTATTATCACTGTTATTGTTACGGTTGTTGCTATTGCTGTTTTTTTATATTGTTGGTAATATTGGTGCTCCTGTTGTTATTTATTACAAAGTTGTTGTTTTTTTCATTTTTTACTACAGTTATCGCAAACCTCTACAACAACTAATATTACAACCACTATCATAACCCTCCGCATCGCTCTCCTTACAAAAAAAAAAAAAAAAAAAAAAAAAAAGAGAGAGAGAGAAAAATAAGAAAAAAATATCACCCTCTTATTCCAAAACATCGCCTTCACAGCCTCAAAGTTCTGTCTGTGAAATAACCCCAATAACCCCAGGGTGTCGAATCACAGCGAAGATTCTCCCTGTTCTCCCTGACGCCCTTTCGTCGTCTAGGGGGGCGTGGCCGAGAGGGTGCGAGGAGCAGGGCGGCGGGCGGCAGGGTAGCGCAGGGTCTAGTGTAAGTATAGTCAGTATAGACCTCGGTGTAGACAGGGTGGGAGGAAGTGTGCGAGGGCTAGGCGAGAGGGACAGGGTGTTGGTGTCGGTAGGGTGACGAAAGGCCGTGACGAACAGTGTAACAAGGGTAAGGCAAGCGTTAGGATGGCAGGGGAAGGGACGCACCGACAGGGGGACCAGTAACAGGGGGCGCAGTAGCAGGGGAAGTATAAGAGGCATACTGGTGGGGGCGGCAGGGGGACCAGTAGCAGGGGAAGTATAAGAGGCATACTGGTGGGGGCGGCAGGGGAAGTGTAAAAGGCATACTGGTGGGGGCGGCAAGGGGACCAGTAGCAGGGGAAGTGTAGGAGGCATACTGGTGGGGGAGAGGTTGAGCGAGGGTGACAGAGAATGCAAAGGGTAGGGTGCCAGGGGGCCAGAGTGCCAGTGCCGGCAGGGTGGCTGAGCGAGGGTGACAGAGAATGCAAAGGGTAGGGTGCCAGGGGGCCAGAGTGCCAGTGCCGGCAGGGTGGCTGAGCGAGGGTGACAGGGAATGTAAAGGGTAGGGTGCCAGGGGGCCAGAGTGCCAGGGGGCCAGAGTGCCAGTGCCGGCAGGGTGGCTGGCTGTACGGCAGGCAATTACTGGAAGCTTCTGGTGCGGAACATCACACGAAATGCCGGCCGTTTCATTATCTTCGTATTTGTCTTTTTCCCTCTATTTATTGGCGTTTCGGCCTTATTTCTTTTCTTTTTTATTTTTTTATATATCTTGCTTGAGTGTCTCTTTGTGTGCCTTTGTCTCTGTCTTTTTGCTTTCTGTCTGTCTGTCTCTCTTTCTCTCTCTCTCTCTCTATCTCTCTCTCTCTCTCTCTCTCTCTCTCTCTCCTCTCTCTCTCTCTCTCTCGCTCTCTCTCTCTCTCTCTCTGTCTCTCTAACTCTCTCTTTTTCTCCCTCCTTCTCTCTCTCTTCTCTTCTCTCTCTCTCTCTCTCTCTCTCTCTCTCCTCTCTCTCTCTCTTCTCTCTCTCTCTCTCTCTCTCTCTCTCTCTCTCTCTCTCTCTCTCTCTCTCTCTCTCTCTCTCTCTCTCTCTCTCTCTCTCTCTCTCTCTCTCACTCTCTCTCTCTCTCTCTCTCTCTCTCTCTCTCTCTCTCTCTCTCTCTCTCTCTCTCTCTCTCTCTAGTCTCATCTCTCTCATTTCTATCTATCTATTCATACTCCCCTCTCTCTCTCTCTCTCTCTCTCTCTCTCTCTCTCTCTATCTCTCTCTCTATCTCATCTATTCATTCATCTCTCTCGCTCTTTCTCTCTCTCTCTCTCTCTCTCTCTCTCTCTCTCTCTCTCTCTCTCTCTCTCTCTCTCTCTCTCTCTCTCTCTCTCTCTCTCTCTCTCTCTCTCTCTCTCTCTCTCTCTCTCTCTCTCTCTCTCTCTCTCTCTCTCTCTCTCTCTCTCTCTCTCTCTCTCTCTCTCTCTCTCTCTCTCTCTCTCTCTCTCTCTCTCTCTCTCTCTCTCTCTCTCTCTCTCTCTCTCTCTCTCTCTCTCTCTCTCTCTCTCTCTCTCTCTCTCTCTCTCTCTCTCTCTCTCTCTCTCTCTCTCTCTCTCTCTCTCTCTCTCTCTCTCTCTCTCTCTCTCTCTCTCTCTCTCTCTCTCTCTCTCTCTCTCTCTCTCTCTCTCTCTCTCTCACTCTCTGGCTACCTACCTGTCTATCTAATTTTCTAAGTCTAAATCATTTCCTTCAAGTAATTGATAGCTGTCAATGTTCCTCCCGTCCCTTGCTCCTGTGTTAAGATGTCCCAACCGAAAAAATACCCCCCCCCTGAAAAGAAAGAAAAAGAGAGAAAAAGAGAGAGAGAGAAAGAGAAAAAAAGGAATTGATTGCGTCAGGGGAGGAACCGCCTGTCAACACCGAGGTTTTGTGGACGAAAGGCAATCGGTGCTCCTCCGTTTGGACACGTGAATAGGGCGGGTGTGGGCGTGGGCGTGGGCGTGTGGGTGTTGGAGGTGGAAAGTGTGTCTGTGGCCTTGCAGGTGTGGTTGAGGTCCTGCTGCTGGTGGAGGTAGAAGAGGCTTGGGGGATTGCGCAGGTGTGGGTCGTGTTTCTCGGTCTTGCAAATTGGGTGTTGGTGGTTTTGCAATGGAGGTGTTGCGGGTTTGGGGTTGTGTGGATATGTGCAGGTGTGTCTGTGTTTGTTTGAACGGATATTTTTTCCTTCTTTTTAAAAAAAAATTATATTTTTTCTTCCTTTTTTTCTTTTTTTTTGAGTGGATGCGTGCGGGTGTGTGCATGTTTTGGGGGAGTTGGGTGGATCTGCGCGCGTGTGTCTGTGGTTTCCGCGGATGTACACAGATGTATTTCCTAATATATGGGAGACCAGAGACGTATCTGTGGATTTATGGGTATCTGCAGCTGCGCTTGTGGCCATGTGGGTATCCGCAGGTGTTTTTTATGACCTTGTGGGCGTCCTCTTGTGCCCCTGTGTCCTGATACATGTGTAGGGAGCCAGAGTCGTCTTTCTCTCTGCCTCTCTCTCTCTTTCTATCTATCTATCTCTTTCCTCCTCCCCTTTCTCTTTATTTTTTCTCTGTGGGTACATTAGCTCACACCCGCACGCCACGTGGGTCTACGAGAGTCTGGCTCGACGTCGGCGCGCGCAGAGTCCCCACGTGGCCGAATAGACGTGGGTATTAGGAAAAGTATGCTTGCGTCTTTCTCTCTGCCTTTCTCTCTCCTCTCTCTCTCTCTTTCTATCTATCTATCTCTTTCCTCCTCCCCCGTGTAACTGTACCATTTTCTCGATCTCTCGGGGAGCACTTGGCCGGCAGCAGCTGTCTGGCCGAGACGACGTGGGCCGCGTAATGACGTGTAATTGCGCGTGTCAATCCAGCTCCGGTTTCCTTCTCGGGCTCCGTCTTCCCCCGGTGGTTTGTGTCTCTCCTCTCGTCACGTGATGGGGTCTGCGTCAGGGCCCCGTCAGGAGGCTGTACTTTGAAAAACAAAGAAGGCGTTGTGGAATTTCTGGAGGCCATGTTGTTGGGAATATATATTTATTTTTTTTTTATTTATTTTTTTTTTTTTTTTGATTCGGGAGTCCACGTGAGGAATATAATTCTTGTTTGTTTGTTTGTTTTTGTTCGGGGGTCCACGTGAGGAATATAATTCTTGTTTGTTTGTTTGTTTTTTGTTCGTGTCCACGTGAGGAATATAACTTTTGTTTGTTTCTTTTTGTTCGGGAGTCCACGTGTGGAATATAATTCTTGTTTGTTTGTTTGTTTTTGTTCGTGAGTCCACGTGAGGAATATAATTCTTGTTTGTTTGTTTGTTTTTGTTCGGGGGTCCACGTGAGGAATATAATTCTTGTTTGTTTGTTTGTTTTTGTTCGTGAGTCCACGTGAGGAATATAATTCTTGTTTGTTTGTTTGTTTTTGTTCGGGGGTCCACGTGAGGAATATAATTCTTGTTTGTTTGTTTGTTTTTGTTCGTGAGTCCACGTGAGGAATATAATTCTTGTTTGTTTGTTTGTTTTTGTTCGGGGGTCCACGTGAGGAATATAATTCTTGTTTGTTTGTTTGTTTTTGTTCGTGAGTCCACGTGAGGAATATAATTCTTGTTTGTTTGTTTGTTTTTATTCGTGAGTCCACGTGAGGAATATAACTTTTGTTTGTATATTTGTTTTAATTCGTGAGTCCACATGAGGAATAGAACTTTTGTTTGTTTGTATTCGTGAGTCCATGTCGTGAGGAATATAATTCTTGTTTGTTTGTTTGTTTTTGTTCGTGAGTCCACGTGAGGAATATAATTCTTGTTTGTTTGTTTGTTTTAGTTCGTGAGTCCACGTGAGGAATATAATTCTTGTTTGTTTGTTTGTTTTTGTTCGTGAGTCCACGTGAGGAATATAATTCTTGTTTGTTTGTTTGTTTTTGTTCGGGGGTCCACGTGAGGAATATAATTCTTGTTTGTTTGTTTTTGTTCGTGAGTCCACGTGAGGAATAGAACTTTTGTTTGTTTCTTTTAATTCGTGAGTCCACGTGAGGAATATAATTCTTGTTTGTTTGTTTGTTTTTGTTCGTGAGTCCACGTGAGGAATATAATTCTTGTTTGTTTGTTTGTTTTAGTTCGTGAGTCCACGTGAGGAATATAATTCTTGTTTGTTTGTTTGTTTTAGTTCGTGAGTCCACGTGAGGAATATAATTCTTGTTTGTTTGTTTGTTTTTGTTCGTGAGTCCACGTGAGGAATATAATTCTTGTTTGTTTGTTTGTTTTTGTTCGTGAGTCCACGTGAGGAATATAATTCTTGTTTGTTTGTTTGTTTTTGTTCGTGAGTTCACGTGAGGAATAGAACTTTTGTTTGTTTCAATTCGTCAGTCCACGTTGTGAGGAAGATAATTCTTGTTTGTTTGTTTTTGTTCGTCAGTCCACGTGAGGAATATAACTTTTGTTTGTTTCTTTTTGTTCGTCAGTCCACGTGAGGAATATAATTCTTGTTTGTTTTTGTTTTTGTTCGTGAGTCCACGTGAGGAATATAACTTTTGTTTGTTTTTGTTCGTCAGTCCACGTGAGGAATATAACTTTTGTTTGTTTGTTTTTAGTCGTGAGTCCGCGTGAGGAATAGAACTTTTGTTTGTTTGTATTCGTGAGTCCATGTTATGAGGCTTATAACTGTTTGTTTGTTTGTTTTCGTGAGTCCGTGTGAGGAATATAACTTTGGTTTGTATATTTGTTTTAATTCGTGAGTCCACATGAGGAATGGAACTTTTGTTTATATTTGTGAGTCCATGTTATGAGGCTTATAACTGTTTTTTTGTTTGTTTTCGCGAGTCCACATGAGGAATATAACTTTGGTTTGTTTGTTTCTTTGCCTTCGTGTTGAAAATCTCTATTTCCTCCGTACGGCCAATACGACTCTGCTGTTTTATATCCACCATTAAGAGCGTATTACCACGTTATAGTCCATCAAAGTCAACTTCCATGAAGGACTACACCCCCCTACTCCCCCACCTTCCCCACTCCCCCTACTCACCTACCTACCCCATTCCCCCCCTTCTCCCCCTACTGCCAGCTCCCTACTCCCCACTCCCCAGCCCCCTCCCCCTACTCACCCACGTACCCCACTCCCATCCCCCTCCCCTTACATCCCCACTCCCTACTCCCCATCCTCCCCCTATACTCCCCGCAACCCCCACTTCCCCATCCCCTCCCCCAACTCCTCCACCCACCCCACTCCATAGCCCCTCCCCTCTACTCCTCCACCCACTCCACCATATCCCCTCCCCCTACTCCCCACCCACCCCATCTCCACAGCCCCTCCCGCTACCCCCACCCACCCATTCCCGCTCCCTCACCCCTACTCCCCCCATTATCAGCCCTTAGCATCCTAAGTCCTAAGTGTCATCCACCCCCTCCCCACCCCCCTACGGCATCAGCCCATGTGGTTTAATGGGGCTTCCCTAATGGGGGGGTTGGGGGGGGGTTGGACGCCATGTCTTAATTCGAGTCATTTACACGAGTTACCGCCACACGCCCCGGCCTCCCATTTTCTCCCAATTATGTCGCAGGTGCCCATTTTCTTCCCGTTTTCTTTGCGAAGGGTTTTAAGGCCTTGTCTGCTGAGGGGGGGTAGGGAGGGGGAGGGGATAGGGGGAGGGGGGAGGGGGAGAGTGTACTTATGGGGGGGGGGTAGAGAGGGATAGGGGGAGGGGGAGAGTACTTGGGGGTGGGGATAGAAGGGGATAGGGAGAGGGAGAGTGTACTTAGGGGGGTAGAGAGGAGATAGGGGGAGGGGGAAAGTGTACTTTGGGGGGGGGAGGGAGGGGATAGGGGGAGGGGGAGAGTGTACTTAGGGGATAGGGGGAGGGGGTAGAGAGGGGATAGGGGGAGGGGGAGAGTGTACTTGGGGGGTAGAGAGGGGATAGGGGGAGGGGGAGAGTGTTCTTAGGGGTAATTTTTGTGGAATTTGGCGTTCGAGAAAGCCTCCGTCGGCGACCCATTTGGCGATTCGCGTTGGAGGGTGTGGGGGGAGAGGGGGTGGGGGTAGGGGGTACAGTAGCAGAGGGTAGGACGGTCCAGTGTTCATTTTTCTTTTTCCTTTTTTCCTTTCTCTCTCTCTTTCTCTCTCTTTTCCTTTACTCTCTCTCTCTCTCCCTCCTCCCTCTCCCTGTCTCTCACTCTCTCTCACTCTCTCTCTCTCTCTCTCTCTCTCTCTCTTTCTCTCTCTCTCTCTCTCTCTCTCTCTCTCTCTCTCTCTCTCTCTCTCTCTCTCTCTCTCTTTCTCTCTCTCTCTCTCTCTCTCTGTCTCTCTCTCTCTCTCTCTCTTTCTCTCTCTCTCTCTCTTTCTCTCTATCTTAATAAACCAGAAACGAGACGAGAACGAGAAGACGATCACGTGCAGAAATCTTAGCCCGTTGAACGTTCATCCAAGCGTATGAACTGCGGTCTAAGTACACGGGGCAGATCGTCTTTTTTTTTTTTTGGGGGGGGGTATTAGTTGAACAGATACGTAATGCTGTTCGGTCTAAAATGGATTCAAATAATCACGGTATTTAGTTGAACAGATACGTAATGCTGTTCGGTCTAAAATGGATTCAAATAATCACGGATTTTGAC
>NC_091549.1:53937922-53940422 GCF_042767895.1 Penaeus vannamei
AACTCATTCTATCTCGGAACTCCGTCTATCCATCTTTACTCATACCCCCATTCTCCCCTACTCCTCCCCCCTCCCATCATCTATCGTTACCCCATCCGTCCTCATGAAGTCCTAATACCCCCCCCTCCTCCCGCCCCTACCCCCCTTCCCCCCTTAACTCTATCCCCCTACTCCTCCCCCCTCCCCCTCCCCCCCTCCCATCATCTATCGTTACTACTCCATCCGTAGCCGTAGTCCTACCCCCCCTGCCCCTGACCCCTGTCCCAACCCCCCTCCCCCCCACTCCCCCTTAACTCTACATTCACTCAAACCTTCCTGTTTTAATTGGCTTGTTGGAAACCCTTGATGCCCGCTCTTGGGATGTGATGTTCGTTAAGTGTCTTTTTCTTTTTTTCTTTCTTTTTTCTTTTTTTCTTGTCTTCTGGTTTTCTTTTTTTCTTTCTTTTCTTTTTTTATCTTGACTACAACTTTGTTTGTTTTTATGGCTTTTCTTGTTTTGTTTTGTTTTTTCCTTTTTTTCTTTTTTGCCTCTGAGTGTATTCTCTTTTTTTTCTTTTTGCCAACGAGTACATTTTGATTTTGTATATATCAATGTTATATATTATTTAGCTACTCTTTTTTGTAATTTATTTTTAAATTTCCTCTCGGTGTTTGTTTTTATTGTTTGTTTATTTGTCATTTTATTATTTTTAGTATCTTTTCCTCACAAACACACACAAACAAACACACACACACGTACAGAGAGAGAGAGAGAGAGAGAGAGAAACACACACACACACCCAAACAAACAAACACACATGTACACACAAACACCCAAACACACACAATCACCCAAACACACACACACACACACACCCAAACACACACACACACACACAAACACACACAAACACACACTCACAATCACCCAAACACACGCCCAAACAAACACACACCCAAACACACACACGCACCCAAACACACACACACCCAAACACACACATACACCCAAACCCAACACACACACACACACCCAAACACACACACACAAGCAAACAAACAAACACACACACAAACACAAATAAACACACACACCCAAACACACACACACACACACAAACACACACACCCAAACACACACACACACACACGCACACACACACGCACACACACACACACACACACACACACACCCAAACACACACACACACACAAACACCCAAACACACACACCCAAACGCACCCAAACACGCATACACCCAAACACACATACACCCAAACACACACACACCCAAACACACACACACCCAAACACACACACCCAAACACACACACCCAAACACACACACAAACACACACACACATCCAAACACACACACACACACACACACACACACCCAAACACACACACCCAAACACACACACACACACACACCCAAACACACACACAAACACAAACACACACCCAAACACACACACACACACACCCAAACACCCAAACACACACACACCCAAACCCAAATACACCCAACACACTCACACAATCACCCAAACACACACACACGCACCCAAACACACACACCCAAACACACATACACCCAAACACACACACACACCCAAACACACACACACACACACACACACACACACACACACCTACATGAATTACAGAAGAGCATCATCCACTTATCCTCACCGCAAGTGGCTTTTGGCAACGATAATGAAAGTTGAACTGTAATGTCAGTTCCTGAAATAATCCTCTCTCCCTTGTAGAGAAGGAAAGAAAAGGGGGAGGAGAGTGCAAGTGGCTTTTGGCAACGATAATGAAAGTTGAACTGTAATGTCAGTCTTGTAGCATCCTTTCCTCTCCTTGTAGAGAAGGAAAGAGAAAAGGGGAAGGGGAGGGGGAGGGAAGAGGAAAAGGAGGGAAGGGGAGAGGGAAAAAGGGGGGAGGGGGAGGAGGAAGAGGAATAGGGGGAGGGGAGGGAAGAGGAGAAGGGGGAGGGAGGGAAGAGGAAAAGGGGAAGGACTTTGGGAGGAAGAAGAGGAAAAGGGGGGTGAGGGAAGAGGAGAAGAGGAAAAGGGGTGGAGGGGGAAGAGGGGTGAGGGTGGGTAGGAAGAGGGGGAAGAGGAGAAGGGAGGAGGGAGGGAGAGGGAAGAGGAAAAGGGGGAGAGGGAGGAGAGAAGAGAGGAATAGGGGAGGGGAGGGAAGAGGAAAAGGGAGGGAAGAGGAGAAGGGAAGAGGAAAGGGGGTGAGGGAAGAGGAAAGAGAAAAGGGGGAGGGGGAGGAGGAAGAGAGCAAGGGGGGTGGGAGGAAGAGGAGAAAGGGGGGGAAGGGAGGGAAGAGGAAAAGGGGGGAGGGGGCAGAGGGAGGGAAGAGGAAAAGGAGGGATTGGGAGGGAAGAGGAGAAGGGTGAGGGGAGGAAGGGGAAATGGGGTGAGGGGAGGGAAGAGGAGAAGGGGTAGGGGAGGAAAGAGAACAGGAGGAGAGGGAAGAGGAATAGGTGTGGGGGTGAGGGAA
>NC_091549.1:53947922-53950422 GCF_042767895.1 Penaeus vannamei
CATTCCTCCGCCCCTATCCACGCCCTCCTGAATTTTTACAGATTTTAATACCCCTTCATCACTCATTTCCACACTTCGATATCCCCCTTCCCCCCATTCCCCGTTCCTCTTCTCCATCCCCACCCCCTACGCCCTTTCATTTTCATTTCTAACATTCCTTCCCTCATTTCCACTTCTACCTCGCCACCCCCCCTGTTCCTACATTCCTCCCCCATTTCCACTTCTACCCCCCTACACCTTACTCCACCCTGCACGAATACTTATTTCCATTTTTAAATCCCCCCACCCTTTTTTTCCACTTCTAAATCCCCCCTCCCACCCTTACCCACACCTCACAACTTCCCCCACTTCTCCACTTTTAAATTCCCCCTCCAAAAAAAAAAAAATTCCTCCGACCCCCAACCACGCTTCCTCATTTCCACTTTTAAATCCCCCCCACCCTCGTTCTTACAACCCCTCCCCCTCCTTCTTCCACCCCCCCATCTACATCTCCCCACTTCCATTCGCACCCCTCTCCCACACCACCTCCCACCCCCAACAACCTCCTACTACCACCCCACCCACCCTCTATCCCCTCTCCAACCCCCTCCCACCCCCAACAACCTCCCCTCTCCACCCCACCCACCACCTCTATCCCCTCTCCCCTAATTTACCTCCCCTAACGACCTCCCCTCTCCACCCCACCTCCACTCCTCTATCCCCTCTCCACCCCACCCACCGCCTCTCTATCCCCTCTCCACCCCACCCATCCCCTCTATCCCCTCTCCACCCCCTCCCACCCCGACAACCTCCCCTCCACCCTCACCCCCACCCACCTCCTTCCTATCCCCTCTCCACTCCCCCTCACCCACCCCCAAAAACCTTCCCTCTCCACCCCCACCCCCCACCCACCCCCACCTTTCCGGAAGACCCCACCACCCTATTCCGTTCTCCCACGCCCGTTAGACTCCTCATCCGGACGTGCGTGGGTGTTCTTTCCTCCGGCCGGTCCGTAGCTCGTCGTCCGTGACCGCTACGTCAACCTCGGGGAAAAAAAAAACGTTTGCGTGTGTTCACAAACGTTTGTGGAGTCGAGGAAGGAAAACGTTTCGTATTTTCTCTCTTTTTTATTTTCTCTCTCTGTCTCGGTCTGTCTTTCTCTTTCTCTTTCTCTCTCTCTCTCTCTCTCTCTCTCTCTCTCTCTCTCTCTCTCTCTCTCTCTCTCTCTCTCTCTCTCTCTCTCTCTTTCTCTCTCTCTCTCTATCTCTTTCTCTTTCTCTCTCTCTCTATCTCTGCTCTCTCTCTCTCTCTCTCTGCTCTCTCTCTCTCTCTCTCTCTCTCTCTCTCTCTCTCTCTCTCTCTCTCTCTCTCTCTCTCTCTCTCTCTCTCTCTCTCTCTCTCTCTCTCTCTCTCTCTCTCTCTCTCTCTTTTTTTTGTTTCCCTTGTTGACTCTTTTTTATTTTGGTTGGACATTGTTTATTTTTTAGCTTTTTTAATGTTTATTTATATTCTCTAAGTGGATTTTTTTTGGGGGGAGGGGGGAGTAGGTAGGGGGTTCTCCTTATTGGTTTTCTATCTTTGTGTGTGTGTGTCCCTTTCTAACTCTTCTTCCCAAATCTAATAACTTTCCTCTTAATTGCCACTCCACTTACAGATAGATAGATAGATAGATATAGATATATAGATATATATTCATTTATTTATTTATTTCTCTCCCTCGCTCTCATTTACTTTTTATCTATTTATCCATTCATTTATTTTTTTCATTCTCTTTCCCCCCCTTTTACCTCCCCCTTGTTGCCCCTCTTCTAAAACCCTCAACCCTCCCCCCTTTACCCGCTTGTTACACCCCCCTCTCTTACACCCTCCCCCTCCCCACCTTCACGCCCCCTTTGTTACCCCACTCTTCTGACTCCTCCTCCCTCCTCCCCCCTATTCCCCTCCCTTTACTTGCTTGTTATACCCCCTTTACCCCCATTTCCCCATTTCTTCCCACTCCCTACCTTTACCCCCCTTGTTTCCCCTTTACCCTCCTCTTACCCTCACTCCTCCTCCTCCCTTACCCGCTTGTTATAACCCCTCTTGTTACACTCCCTCTCTCTTACACCCCCTCCCCCTTGTTACCTCTCCCCTCCTCTCTTAAACCCCCTCCCCCATTCCCTCCCCCTTAACTGTCAGCGTTTGTTATATTCCCCCTTTACTCCCTCCCCTCCTCCCTTCCCCCTCCCTTCACCCCGCTGGTTATAACCCCCTTGTTTACACCCCCCCATCTCTCTCTTATACCCCCTCCCCCCTCCCCCCTCCCTTTACCCGCTTGTTATAACCCCCTTTACCCCCCTTTCTCCTCCCCCCATCCCCCTTCCTTTACCCCCTTTCTTCCCCCTCCCCCTTCCCCGTTCCCGAGCCACAGTTTCCTCGTCGGAGCGGCTCGTCGGCGGCTGACCCGACGGTGACCGCCGTGTACCGTTTCGTCGGTCGTTTCCTTCCGCTTCCGTTGGGCTTCCGTTTTTAGTCTGTTGGT
>NC_091549.1:53967922-53970422 GCF_042767895.1 Penaeus vannamei
GGTGAGGTGAGGGTGCCAGGAGGTGAGGGTGCCAGGAGGTGCGGGTGCCAGGAGGTGAGGGTGTGCCAGGAGGTGAGGGTGTGCCAGGAGGTGAGGTGAGGGTGCCAGGAGGTGAGGGTGCCAGGAGGTGAGGGTGTGCCAGGAGGTGAGGGTGCCAGGAGGTGAGGTGAGGGTGTGCCAGGAGGTGAGGGTGTGCCAGGAGGTGCGGGTGCCAGGAGGTGAGGGTGCCAGGAGGTGAGGTGAGGGTGTGCCAGGAGGTGAGGTGAAGGTGCCAGGAGGTGAGGGTGCCAGGAGGTGAGGGTGCCAGGAGGTGAGGGTGTGCCAGGAGGTGAGGGTGTGCCAGGAGGTGAGGTGAGGGTGCCAGGAGGTGAGGGTGTGCCAGGAGGAGCGGGTGCCAGGAGGTGAGGGTGTGCCAGGAGGTAAGGTGAGGGTGTGCCAGGAGGTGAGGTGAGGGTGCCAGGAGGGGAGGGTGCCAGGAGGTGAGGTGAGGGTGCCAGGAGGAGCGGGTGTGCCAGGAGGTGAGAGTGCCAGGAGGTGAGGTGAGGGTGTACCAGGAGGTGAGGTGAGGGTGCCATGAGGAGCGGGTGTGCCAGGAGGTGCGGGTGCCAGGAGGTGAGAGTGTGCCACGAGGTGAGGGTGCCAGGAGGTGCGGGTGTGCCACGAGGTGAGGGTGCCAGGAGGAGCGGGTATGCCAGGAGGTGAGGGTGTGCCAGGAGGAGCGGGTGCCAGGAGGTGAGGGTGTGCCAGGAGGTAAGGTGAGGGTGCCAGGAGGGGAGGGTGCCAGGAGGTGAGGTGAGGGTGCCAGGAGGAGCGGGTGTGCCAGGAGGTGAGGTGAGGGTGCCAGGAGGAGCGGGTGTGCCAGGAGGTGAGGTGAGAGTGCCAGGAGGTGCGGGTGTGCCAGGAGGTGAGGTGAGGGTGCCAGGAGGTGAGGTGAGGGTGCCAGGAGGTGAGGTGAGGGTGCCAGGAGGTGAGGTGAGGGTGTGCCAGGAGGTGAGGTGAGGGTGCCAGGAGGTGCGGGTGCCAGGCCAGGAGTCGGGAGTCGGGAGTCGGGAACACTTGAAAACGGAGAGTCCTTTGATGGGCGGCAGTTATAAGTTCTGCAGTGCGTTCGGGCGTCTTCTTGCAAAGGCTGTCGTGAGAGGGGTTTGCGAGGGCGGGCGTGAGTGGGAGTGGGAGTGGGAGTGTGTGTGTGCGAGAGGGTTTGTGTGTGTGTGTGTGTGTGGATGTGAGGGGATCTGTGTGTGTGTGTGTGGGTGTGTGAGGGTGTCTGTGTGTGTATGTGTGTGGGTGTGGGTGTGTATGTGTGTGTGTATGTGTGTGTGGGTGTGGGTGAAGGTGTGAGTGGGAGGGGGAGTGGGTGTGTGTGTGTGGATGTGAGGGGATCTGTGTGTGTGTGGGGGGGGGGGGAGTCTGTGTGTGTGTGAGGGCGTGAGTGGGAGTGGGAGTGGGGGTGTGTGTGCGAGGGTGTCTGTGTGCGTGGGTGTGAGGGTGTGGGTGAAGGTGTCTGAGTATGTGTGTGTGAAGGTGTCTGTGTGTGTGTGTGTCTGTGTGTGTTGGGTTTGTGTTATGTGTGTGAATATACACACACCCAAGACATATACATTGACGCACATACACACGGATATATGATCGCACACACATACGCAACACACACACACACACACACACACACACACACACACACACACACACACACACACACACACACACACACACACACACACACACACACACACCTTGACAAACAACCACTTCCCAAGTTCATTCCAATGACTTCAAACATAGCAAGCAAATATAAACTTACCCAATATCTAAAAACACACAAGATCTTTTTCCTGAATATCATCACCTAATCTAAATCTCGTTTTGGGGCAAGAACAAGACCCAATAATTATATTCATGGCTTATTCAGCTTAAGGAATTTCATTTCCGTTGGACAAGTCAGGGAAACCGTGTAGTTCTAGTCCTTCAGGAAAATATTGGAAAAAGGAAGAAGACCTGACTGTTTCCAAAAGTGTTTCGTAATATATTTAGATATAGGAATTGGTGTTTTTTTTTTTTTGTGTGTGTGTGTAGGTGTGTGTGATGACTATCTGTATCATTTAAATAGGTCATGATTCTATACTAACTTTTCCTGACATGAGAAAAGGATTCGACTTTTAATACACACTATTCACACATATTTTTTCTAATGCGCTGCATATATATGGATTAAGATTGTAAAGATGAGACTCAATTAAGAGAAGTACTGAGTTACCTTATATATATATATATATATATATATATATATATATATATATATATATATATATATATATATATATATATATATATATATATATATATATATATATATATATATATATATATATATATATATATATATATACATACATATCGTTAGCAAAATGAAAACACAGAATTAAGCCAAAGCCGCAGAAACTTAATTTTATGCAGTGACTTAGAAAGTCATCAAAGCAGGTTGGTTCAGACTGATTGA
>NC_091549.1:53995422-53997922 GCF_042767895.1 Penaeus vannamei
ATGGGGGAGGGTGAATGGAGGGAGATTGGAGGGAGAGGGAAGGAGGGGGTGAGAGTGAATGGGGATTGAAGGGAGAGGGAGAGGGAGAGGGGGTGTAAGATGGGGAGAGGGGAGTAGGAGGGGAGGGGGAGGGAGGGGGAATGGGGGGTAGGAGGGGGAGGGGGAGGGTGGGTAGGGGAGATTTGGGGAGGGGAGAGAGAGGGAGAGGGGTGTAAGATGGGGAGAGGGAAGGAGGGGCAAGGGTGAATGGGGAATAGGGAGGGACTTAGCAGGAGAGGAGAAGGGGGTGGGATGGGGAGGGTGAATGGGGGGATTGGAGGGAGAGGGAAGGAGGGGTTTGAGAGTGAATAGAATTAGAGGGAGAGGGAGGGTGAATGGGGGGATTTGGGGGAGGGGGAGGGAGAGGGAGAGGGAGGGTGAATGGGGGGGATTTGGGGGAGGGAGAGGGAGAGAGGAGTAGAATGAGGGAGAGGGAGGAAGGAGAGTGAATAAGGAATGGGGAGAGAGAGGAGTTTTAATGGCAATATGAGGAAAAACTGAAAACTTAATGTCCTTATTTTACAGCAAGTGTTGACTTCAAATAGCCTGTGATTTCGTCCCGTTGGTTTTGGTGAAAGGCCGTGTGTGCGTGTGCGTGTGTGTGTGTGTGTGTGTGTGTGTGTGTGTGTGTGTGTGTTGTGTGTGTGTGTGTGTGTGTGTGTGTGTGTGTGTGTGTGTGTGTGTGTGTGTGTGTGTGTGCGTGTGTGTGTGTGTGTGCGTGTGTGTGTGTGTGTGTGCGTGTGTGTGTGTGTGTGTGTGTGTGTGTGTGTGTGTGTGTGTGTGTGTGTGTGTGTGTGTGTGTGTGTGTGTGTGTGTGTGTGTGTGTGTGTGTGTGTGTGTGTGTGTGTGTGTGTGTGTGTGTGTGTGTGTGTGTGTGTGTGTGTGTTACAATTAGATATATAGATAGACATATAGATAGATATATAGATAGATGGATGGAGAGATAGATAGATAAATAGATTGATAGGCAAACTGACAAAGGGAAATATAGATAGATGGATAGATAGACAGAGAGATAAATAGATAGATAGATAGACAGAGAGATAAATAGATAGATAGATAAATAGGCAAATAGATAGATGGATATATAGATAGATAGATGGAGAGACAGATAAATAGACTGATAGACACATGGATATATAGATAGATGGAAAGAGAGACGGAAAGATAAATAGATAGATAAATAGATAGATAGACAGATAGATGGAAAGATAGATAGACAGATAGATGGATGTAGAGTTAGACGAATAGAGAATTATATCAACTTATACTAGATTGATATATATTCAAACAGATATATAGATAATTAGAATAATTGGAAAGACAGAGAGATAAATACACAGACATAAGTAGAGCGATTATTTTAAGTAGAACCATAGATAGAAAGACAGAAAAAAGAAAGAAAGAAAGATATTTTTATCCATATTTTTCTCTCGTCTGCTTCGTCTTCCAAAAAAAAATTTTATGTTGCGTGAGCTTGCATTTCTGTTTTTTTCTTTTTCTTTTTCTTTTTTTGCGTTCTCTTTCCTTCCTCACGAAAGATAATCGTTCACCCAGTACCTCGTTTTGAGGACGTCTTGGTATTTCCTTAAGATGGTATCAGATGATTAGGTATGAAAAAATAGACGGTGATAATAAGGATAGGAAGAGGAGATGGGAGTAGGGAGAGAGAAAGAGGGAGAGAGGGAGAGAGAGAGGGAAGGAGAGTGAGAGAGATTGGGGGATGGATGGAGGGAGAGAGAGAGGGGGGGGGGAAGAGATATAGATAGATAGAAAAAAAGAGAAAGAGTGAGAGAGAAAGAGAGAAAGCAAACAAACAGATATACGCAGATAAAGCTATAAAAATGCACAGCACACATACGTTTCTCCATATAAACATTCTAAAAGTTGACGCACACACACAACCCCCACGCACACACACACACACACACACACACACAAAAATATATATATGTCCCCATCTCTCTTCTCCCCTTCTCTCAATTCCTTTCCGTTTCCTCATTTCCTTCTTTCGCCACTTCCCCCCCCCCTTCCCCTTTTTCCACCTCCTACTCCTTCCACCAGCACCCCACTCCCTCTCCTCCTACCTATTCTTTTCCCCCTCCTCCATCTTTTCCTTCAACATTCTCAACATTCAACATCCTCCACCTTCTCCTATTCCTCCCTACCTCTACTTCCCTTCCCTTTCTTTAAACCCCTTCTCTTCCCATGTCCCTTAACCCTTCGTTTCAGCCCCCAACTCACCCCTTTTCCCTCTCCCCCTTTCCCCCCATCCCCTCCCACTCCCCCCCCTCCCTCTCCACCTCCCCTTCCCCCTTCCCCTCCCATCCCCTTCCCTTCCCCATCCCACTCCCCTATCCCCTCCTCTCCACCTCCCCCTCCATCCCCCATCCCCCTCCCTCTCCCCCATCCCCTTCCCCCATCCCCCCACATCTCCACACCCGCACGCGAAGTGACCCCC
>NC_091549.1:54005422-54012922 GCF_042767895.1 Penaeus vannamei
CCTCCTCCCTCCTCCTCCTCCCCTCCCTCCTCTCCACCCTCCTTCCCCCTTCCCCCTCTCCCTCTTCCACACTTCTTATTCTCTCTACTCCCCTCTCCTCTCCTCCCTCCTCTCCCCCCTCCTTCCCCCTTCCCCCACTCTCAGTCTCATCTTCCTCCCTTGCACTTACTACCCCCCTCCCACCCCCCGCCCCCCTGCTCGCCAATCGTCACCCTCGCCAATTTCCATTCTGCCGCTGCGTGACAGTTCCCTCGAATTCGACCTAATTTCCATAATCGTCCCGGGCGCGTGGGGCATCCATTGTGGTCATCTCCCCCCTCTCCCCCCTCTCCCCCCTTCCTCCGCTTTCGGACCCTCACGCCCCCCTCCTCCTCCTCTTCCTCCTGGGAGAACCCCCTCTCCCTCCCTTCCCATCATCCCTCCCTCCCTTCCCTTCCCCATCTACCTACTCTCCCTCCCTTTCTCCTTCCTCTCCCCCTCCCTCTCCCTTCCCCATGTATCCCCCTACCCACCTTACCACACCCTTCCCCCTCCCCCCCCCTCATTCTCCTAGGCGTCACCTGCCCACCGGAACCACTCGGGTCAGGTCAAAGGCACTGCGGTCGAAGCTAGGTCACTCGCGCGGGGCTTATCGAGGTCGTCGCCGGAAGACCTTACTCGAAAAGGGGCGGCGAGTAATTAGGTTCTGAAAGAAGGGGTTTGAACGGTGAACAAATGACGACTCGTGCGAAGAGGTTGGGGGGGATTGGGGTGGGGGTAGAGGGTGAGGGGTGAAGGAAGGGTGTCTTTTAAGGTGGGTGGGGGGTGTTCTTTTGATGGCTGGGAAGGGGGAGGGGGGAATGCTGAGGAGAGAAGGGGGAGGAGATTGAAGTGAGTTTGGAAGGGGAGGGAGGAAGGAGTTGTGTAGCGAAGTTCCCTTGCTATTCTCTAACCATTCTCTCTCTCTCTCTCTCTCTCTCTCTCTCTCTCTCTCTCTCTCTCTCTCTCTCTCTCTCTCCCTACTCCCTCCTCCTCCTTCCCCCTCCTTCCTCTCCTCCACTACCATCACTCCACGCCCTTTCCTTCTCCCCCTCCCTACCCATCCTCCCTCCCCCTCCTTACTTCCCTTTTCTTACTCTCTCTCCCTCTCACCTCCCCCCTTCCACTTCCCTTCCCCCACACCTCCCCCTCCCCCTCCTTCCTTCCCCCCAACCTCCCTCCCTCCCTTCCTTCCCCCACATCCTCCCCTCCCTCTCCTTCCTTCCCCCACCTCCCCCCTCCCCCTTCTTCCCTTCCCCCACCTCCTCCCTCCCTCCCTTCCTTCCCCCACCTCCTCTCCCCCTTCTTCCTTCCCCACCTCCTCCCCCTTCTTCCCTTCCCCCCCTCCCCCTCCCCCTCCTTCCTTCCCCCCACCTCCTCCCTTCCTCCCTTCCTCCCCCCACTTCTTTCTCTTCCCCAACCTCCCCCACCTCCTTCCTTCCCCAACCTCCCCCACCTCCTCCTCCCCCCTCCTTCCTTCCCCCACCTCCCCGTCCTGCCTTCTTCCTTCCTTCCCCAATCTCCCCCACCTCCCCCTCGCCCCCTCCAACCTGTAAGATCCGGATCAGGGAATGTTTTCGGTCCAAAGAGAAATGTTTGGGGGGCTTTACTCGCGGTGGGTCTTCCAGATGACTGCTCTCCTTGTGTCTATCTATCTATTTTCCCTTTTTGGTCTACGTCCGGGCGAGGAATGTAGGCCTACCTGCGAGAGAGAGAGAGGTATTTCTGTATGGGTTCCGTTTTGTGGAATTGTGTATCTAGGCCTGCAAGATATTTGGGATTGGTATTTTTATTCTATTTGTCTTTGTTTTTTTTTCTTTTCTTTTTCTTATTCTTTCTTTTTTCTTTCTTTCTCTCTCTTTCGTTCTCTCTTTCTTTCATTCTCTCTCTCTCTTTCTTTCTTTCTTTCTCTCTCTCTCTCTCTCTCTCTCTCTCTCTCTCTCTCTCTCTCTATCTATCTATCTATCTATCTATCTATCTATCTCTCTCTCTCTCTCTTCCTCTCTTCCTCTCTCTTCCTCCTCTCCTCTCTCTCTCTCCCTCTCCGTCTCCCTCTCCCTCTATCCTTCTCCTCCTTCTCTCTCTCTCTCTCTCTCTCTCTCTCTCTCTCTCTCTCTCTCTCTCTCTCTCTCTCTCTCTCTCTCTCTCTCTCTCTCTCTCTCTCTCTCTCTCTCTCTCTCTCCCTCTCCCTCTCCCTCTCCCTCCCCCCTCTCTCTCCCTCTCCCTCCCTCTCTCTCTCCCTCCCTCTCCCTCTCCCATTCCCATTCCCTCTCCCTCTCACTCCCTCTCTCTCTCCCTCTCTCCCTCTCTCCCGATAGGCCTGGGTGGTCAAGGCCCTTTCCTTATCTTAAAAGCAATCTCAAGAAAGTGATCAAACTCCCTTATCTCTGTCATCTTCAAGGCAAACACACGTGGTACTTTTGACTACCGAGCAACTGCTACCATCTGGCGAATCGCCTTAAATATCTTGTTAATAATCCCTTTGATAAGAAAAAGAAAGGTTTTAATTTTTTTTTTCTTTTTTTCGAGCGACCATATGTTGAAAATTTTGACCTAAATACCGGCTTGGAATTCCAGATGTGATGTTTGATTAGAAGGAACGTTTAATGTGGAGTCTCAAATATAACATAATACATGAACGTTTAATGCGAATGAGCTTCAAACGTTAGAATATTAACGTTTTACTTAATTGAAATTCATATAAGATATTCCAAAGCATATGCATGCCTGTTACTCCCCCCCCCCCACTCCCCACAAATAAAGAGAAGAAAAAGGAAAAAAATGTCTCTCTCTCTCTATCTATCTATCTATATATCTATGTATCTTTCTTTCTCTCTCTCTCTCTCTCTCTCTCTCTCTCTCTCTCTCTCTCTCTCTCTCTCTCTCTCTCTCTCTCTCTCTCTCTCTCTCTTTCTCTCTCTCGTTTTCGTTCAGTATATTGGATCTCTCTCTCTCTCTCTCTCTCTCTCTCTCTCTCTCTCTCTCTCTCTCTCTCTCTCTCTCTCTCTCTCTCTCTCTCTCTCTCTCTCTCTCTCTCTCTCTCTCTCTCTCTCCCTCTCTCTCTCTCTCTCTCCCTCCCTCTACCCTCCTCTCCCTCTACCTCCTCCCTCTCTCCCTCCCTCTCTCTCTCTCTCTCCCTCCTACTCCCTCCTCCTCCCTCCTCCTCCTCCCTACCCCCTACCGCTCCCCTAAGCGCAACAAATAAAGAAAAAAAAATAAAAATAAAAACTCGCCACCACATTTACCACAACCGCCCTCAATACCACGAGCGAGAGACCCAATCCACAACACAACAATACCCGCAATTCTGCACGCAGGGTGAGGGCGTGGTATCGGAACTCCAGGAAAAAAGGGGCGTGTCTGATGGTCGTCCTGATAACGTCTCCTTTTCGGGTCGAGATGAATTAATCCTGAAAGAGAACGACCTTGAAATGTTTCTCTAAACCCTTTTTTTTTATGTTTTAGTTTTTTTGCTTCTTCTTCCTGTTTTCTCATTTTTTGTTTCTCTTTTTTTATTTTTTTTAGTATCGTTTCTTTTTTCCATTTTTTTTTTCATTTCCTTTTCTTTTTCTTCCTCTTTTTTCTCATTTCTATTTATTTTTTCTTCTTTTTTCAGTTTTTTTTTTTGTCTTCTTATTTCCTATTCTTCTTCTTCCTCTTTTTCATTTTCATTCCTTTTCCTCTTTCTCCATATCCTTTTTTATTTCCTCCTCTTTTTCATCTTTTCTTCTTTCTTCTCTTTCTTATCATATTTTTTTCTTTCTCCTTTTTTTTCTTTTATGTTTCTGCTTTATCTTTTTTTCGGTTTCGGGGCATACCATCTGTTTATTAAGCATTTATCACATTTATTATTGATCATTCGTTGTTTTGGCTTTTTCTTTAGTGTGTTCATTATTTTACCATCATAATTGTTGTAATCATCGTTATTTCTTAATATTTCTTTACCATAGTGTCTTTCTTGATTAAAAAGGATAAGTATAAAAATACGCTTATATTCAGAAAGACGATTATGAACTTCGTAGTCACAAGGATGTAATCAAATTTCAATCATTTGACTGAACACTCCAGTTTTCTGAACTCTTGAAATCCGCTTAAATACTAATTAGGGTTCATGTTCATTTATACCATTTGTATCTCCAGGCTATTAAATTCTGCTTTGAGTATCACAACACTTCTTTTTACGATTTACGTGCCAAGTGAACAGGTTTCATAATAATTTCATACTTCAGTCTGTAAAGCCCATTGGGGACGTATTCAGGATGTGCTCAGTGATTTAATTAAAGATTATTTGGTGAAGAAAGGACGTGGTCGCTGGACTGTGCGATCAATCAATAGATGGCGTGGCGAGTCTCAAAGAGAAAACATATTGTAACGCAAGTGCCATCTGGTGATCGCGTCAGTTCGGTGTAAATTTGATTTACAATCTTCCATTTTCTTTCTTTTGTGCTCTGTCTGTCTGTCTGTCTTTCTCTCTCTCTCTCTCTCTCTCTCTCTCTCTCTCTCTCTCTCTCTCTCTCTCTCTCTCTCTCTCTCTCTCTCTCTCTCTCTCTCTCTCTCTCTCTCTCTCTCTCTCTCTCTCATTGTCTCATTCTCACACTCTTTCATTTACATTCATCTTATTCTCCCTCTCTCATTCATTTTCACCCTCTATCTCTCTCAGTCTTATTCTCATTCTCACTCTCATTGTCTCATTCTCACACTCTCATTTACGTTCATCTTATTCTCCGTCTCTCATTCACTTTCACCCTCTCTCAGTCTTATTCTCATTCTCTCATTCTCACACCCTTTCATTTACATTCATCTTATTCTCCCTCCCTCATTCATTTTCACCATTTTTTTCACGCACACACACACACGCGCGTGCACCCACCTACGCACAAAGTATGCATGCACGTATGTAAAGCACAAAGCATAAGGTAATCCCACACAAGCAAACCTCCTTTCCTTACGTCAGCAGGAGCAGCGAGTTGGAAAATGGCAACTGGCGATAGTTGAGAAATAACGAAGGAGGCGATACCAGTGCAGGAAGGACGAAAATATAACGACATTACTGTTGTATCATAACCTTTAAGAATAGCATAACTGCCTCTTTGTAGGTACGGATGTATATATCGACACTTATTATTAAAACGACTCGGTTGTTGTAATGATGGCGACAAAAAGAAAAGATTAATAGCAAACGTAACAGATAAAATCTACTGCTGCAGAAGCAACAAGACACCATTAATGATAATTACAATGTCAACGTGGATGATGATCATGGCTGTATAAAAACAAATACTTTTAAAGTAATAAAAGAGCCAAGGACAGTTAACAATAACAAAAAGCTGATACAAATTCTAAAAAGTTGGATAACAATAATCGAAAAAATATGATACATGTGACAGTGTTGGTAAAGCAAGAGGAAACATAGACAAAGTAATGATGATAAAACGTAGATGATAAAAAAGAGAAGAAATTATGAATATACAGATACCGATAAAATCACAGATATCAGTAAGAAAAACTAACCTAGCACCACAACACTCACAACGAAGAAGATAACACTTAAAAAAGAAAGAAAGAAAAAAAACATAAAAACAACAAAAACGCTAACGCAGCAAAAAAATAAACAAAAAAAGCAACAACGGAACCTGCAATTCTCGCTTCATAATGACCATTCCTAAAGTAGTCCCGATAACGACCATATCCCCTGAAACAGCCTCCCAAATTCTCTCATTAAATTAATTAACAGAACCAGTATCAACGAACTAATGGACCCTCCCCCCCCCCTCCCCCCCCCAAAGGCCGCAGTACATCAAACGTTCAGAATAAACGGTAATTCGACCTCGATAGCAGGGACACATGGGGGTTGCTGTGTGTTCAGTGCGCCCATTAGTTATAATTACGGGTAATAGAGCTTTGACTTGATAGCATTTCCAAAGGGGATAGAGAGAGGGGGGTGGGGGGGGGGATTTTTTTTTTTTTTTTTTTTTACTCTGTGATTGCCGTCCTTGACACTATGATTCTAATTATGGTGATTGTTAATGATGATATCTTCAATACTGTTATCATCACATCGATCGATGTTTTTGTTATTAAGGTTGAAATAAGAATTGTTTTATCATCATTATTATTATGATTATGATTATGATTATTATCATTATTATTATTGTTATTATTACTATGATTGTTGTTGTTATTATCATTATTATCATTATGGTCATTATTATTATCGTTATTATTATTTTTTATTATTATTATTTTATCATATCATCATCATTATTCTTATCATCATCATCAATCATCATCATCACCATTACGTATTATATAATGCTTTTATTACTAATGCATTTTCATTAATTAAATTACCTCGAATGAATATGAACTTCAACATAAACAGTACAATTTCCACACGTAATGCAACCATACCTTGATTGGCGAGAGAGAACGGACATGTCGCTTATTGCACAGTTATTGCACAGGACTAGAATCCGCTGATCGCCATTGCTCGCTCAGGCTTGCAACACGCACGGAGAGGAGACAAATCCACAGTGATCTTGCTTGTAATTTTTTTTTTTTTTTCAAAATTTTCGACTGACGTGATTATCACATTTCAGTGTTCTCTCTCTCTTTCTCTTTTTTTCTGTTTCTCTCGGTTTTGTCTGTCTGTCTGTTTGTCTGTCTGTCTGTCTCTGTCTCTCTCTCTCTCTCTCTCTCTCTCTCTCTCTCTCTCTATATATATATATATATAT
This sequence comes from Penaeus vannamei, assembly GCF_042767895.1. Lineage (NCBI taxonomy): Eukaryota > Metazoa > Arthropoda > Malacostraca > Decapoda > Penaeidae > Penaeus > Penaeus vannamei. The sequence goes on from NC_091549.1 coordinate 54,012,175, forward strand.
ATATATATATATATATATATATATATACATATATATATATATGTATACATATATATACATATACATATGTATATGTACATATATGTAAATATATATATATATATATATATATATATATATATATATATATATATATATATATATATATATATATATATATATATATATATATATATATATATGTGTGTGTGTGTGTGTGTGTGTGTGTGTGTGTGTGTGTGTGTGTGCATTATATATATATATATATATATATATATACATATATACATATATACATATAGATAGATAGATAGATATACATACATGAACCGTATCCATGTTGACAAATGTAGAAAGGTAAATGAGACTGGATATCTTCACAATACAAGAGATGCATTTTTTTACATCTCTAGTTTTGTGAAGATATCCAGTCTCATTCATACCTTTTCTATATATATATATACATACATATATATATATATATATATATATATATATATATATATATATATATATGTATATATACATATATATATATATATATACATACACAAACACACACATATGTGTGTGTATATATATACATACATATATATACATATACGAGTCTCTATATGTTAGTCCATATCAGTTTATTTACTAATAACACCTCTGTTGCGATTTTGAAGAACTAAAACACATTTCCTTCAACATTCATCATTCTTCAATTTTCATTCGCTTTTTCCTTTTAATTCCTTCAAATTTCCTCACATTTTCCCCTTTTACCTAG
>NC_091549.1:54052922-54057922 GCF_042767895.1 Penaeus vannamei
AACCGCGTGTACAACCCCGTGGAAGGGTTGAAAAGGATGAAAGGATAAGGGATAGCATAGATAGAGATAAATGAAAACTGATTGAAAAAAGAAATAACAAAAATTTACACTCGCCTCGGAAGTACCGCATCCACAAGCTGTGCAAAGTTCGTTTTCTTTTTCTTTTTTTTTTTTCCTTTTTTAGGGGTGACTTTGAAAATCTGGCGTCAGCAAACTATCCCTCGAAGCGGTGGCCTCTGTGCACTCCTGACCACAACGCTGACCACTTCGTCTTTCGCCTCGGGTCTGCAGTGGTGGTGGATGATGGTGGTGGTGGTGGTGATGGTGTTAGTGGAGGGGGTTGCGAAAAGGGTGATGTTGATGGTAGTGACGGTGCGAAAAGGGTGATGATGGCGAGAATAGAGATAGGGGATGTCAGTTGATGGTGATGTTGGTGATGGTTGTGATGATGCGACAAGGAAAATGGTGGTGATGGTGCGATAAGGGTGATGATGGCGAGAATAGAGATAGGGGATGTCAGTTGATGGTGATGGTAGTGATGTTAGTGGAGGGGTGATGGTGATGGTGGTGATGGTGCGATAAGGGTGATGATGGCGATAATAGAGATAGGGATGTCAGTTGATGGTGTTGGTGATGGTGATGGTAGTGATGTTAATGGAGGGGTGATGTTGGTGATGGTAGTGGTGGTGCGAGAATAGAGATAGTGATGTCAGTTGATGGTGTTGGTGATGATGATAGTGATGGTCCGATAAGAGTGATGGTGGTGAGAATGGAGATAGTAATGTCAATTGATGGTGTTGATTGTGGTGGTGACGAAGATATTCAAAACACTGTAATGGGGATTGCAATGGTGAAATTATTCTGATAGTGATGTGAGGATTGTAGGCTAACTGTGATGTAATTGTGAAAACGGCAGAAGTCGCAATAAAAGTGAACCCGATGAAGATTAAGCAGATAATAAGCGATTAAAGATATAAACACAACAATACTATCTATCAAATTACTGCCTAGTTCTGGCGACCGTTAATTATCAGAAAATTGCAGTAAGGTTCAAATTGAACTTCCAATTAAAACAACCAATGACTAATCAAGTTTCATTATCCAAAATTAACGAAAATTCTAGACTAAACGTGTTATCAAAAGAGACAGCCAACAGCACCAGAGAGTAATTAAAGATAAAGCCAAATAATCAATAATAAAATGGTAATTAAAGGTAATAATTATCAACAGCAAGTATGAAAAGGTAACCGCTAGTTATCTTTAGGTAACAGGTAGTTAAAAGATATAATTAAAAATAACCAAAAGTAAATAAAAATAACAGATGGTAATATAACAAAGAAACTACGACTAAAGTTAATGAAGAGTAACTAAAAGTAATCAAGAATAACAATAAAAAAAACAAACAAAAAGGTTCGAAAACAAATATTACAGAAAGAAAAAAAACATCAAATAAAACTGTCATTTTAAGAGAAACAAAATAAAAGTACAGATGATTTATCCCAAGAGTAACTCGGTGATACAGCAATACACTAGATACAGTTTATATTGCTCTCTGAAGCAAAATGTTTTCTTTATTTTATTTCTGTTTTTTCTTTTCTCTTGTTTTTATGGGGCTTGATTGCCAATTTGTTCCTCAGAATTGTCAAAAACAGGGAAAACAATTGTTAGTGAGAGACGGGGGGGGGGGGTGGAGGAGGGGGGGGGAGAGGGAGGGAGGGGAGGTGGACTTACAGGAATAGAATGCTTATATGCGATGAATCTCTATTTTTTCTGCTATTACATGTATTTCTTCTTCGTCTCTTCTTTCTTGTTCTTATCATTATTTCTCTTACGTCTTCTTTGTCTTCTTCTCATCTACTTCCCTCTTTTTTTTTCTGTTATTCCTTCCTTTCGTTCTTCCTCTCCTTATCTTTTTTTTTCCTCTCTCTCTCTCTCTTCCTCCTCTTACCGTTTCTTCTGCCTCTTCCTTTTCCTCTCCTTCTTCTTTTTCTACAACATCTCTTTATCTCCATCCCTTTCTTCCTCCTTTCCTTCTCCCACGCCCACTCTTCACCTCCACTTCCTCTTCTACTCTTCCTATTTCCACCCTCTTCCTCCTCCTCGTCTTCATCTATCTCTCTTCCTTCCTTTCTCTCACTTTCACCCTCTTCCTCCTCGTCTTCTCTCTTCCTTCTTTTCTCTCACTTTCACCCTCTTCCTCTTCGTCTTCTTCTCTCTTCCTTCTTTTCTCTCTCTTTTTTCGGGGACCCTTGTTAGAATCTGGCTGAAACAGAGTTATGCAAATTTCTTTTCCCGAAGGCAAACACCAACACACCGGACCTCTCTCTCTTTTTGTGTCTGTCTGTTTCTCTCTCTCTCTCTCTCTCTGTTTCTCTCTCTCTCTCTCTCTCTCTCTCTCTCTCTCTCTCTCTCTCTTAATATATATATATATATATATATATATATATATATATATATATATATATACATATACATATATATATATATATATATATATATATATATATATACATATATCTATACATACATATATACCTATATATGTATATATATGTATGCATTATATATAATTACACACACACACACACACATATATATGTGTGTGCGTGTGTATGTGTATGTGTGTGTGTGTGTGTATGTGTGTGTGTGTGTGTGTGTGTGTGTGTGTGTGTGTGTGTGTGTGTGTGTGTGTGTGTGTGTGTGTGTGTGTGTGTGTGTGTGTGTGTGTGTGTGTGTATGCGTATGTGTATGTGTATGTGTATGTTTGCATGTGTGTGTGTATGTGTGTGTGTACATATATATATATATATATATATATATATATATATATATATATATATATATATATATCTTCTCTCCCACCTCCCTCCCTTCTCTCTTCTCTTCCTTCCTCTTTAATTCCCTCCTCTCCCTCCCACCTTCCCTTCCTTCCCTTTCCCTCCCTTCTTCCCTTCCCTCTTCCTTCCTTCCTTCCTCCTTCCCTCCCTCCCACCTTCCCTCTTTCTTCCCTTCCTCCCCCCTCCCTCCCCTCTCTCCTCTCTCCTTTCCTCCTTAATTCCCTCCTCCCCCTTCTTTCCCTTCTTCTCTCCCTCCCTTCCTTCCTTCCTTCCTTCTCCCCCTCCCTTCCTTCCTTCCCTCCCACCCACCTCCCTTCTCTCTTCCCTTCCTTCCCTTCCTTCCCTCCAACCCTCCTTCCCTCCCTCCCTTCCTTCCCTCCAACTCTCCTTCCCTCCCTCCCTTCTCCCCCTCCCTTCCTTCCTTCCTCCTTCCCTCCCACCCCTCTTCTCCCTTCCCTCCTTCTCCCCCTCCCTCCCTTCCTTCCTTCCCTCCAACCCTCCTTCTCCCCCTCCCTTCCTTCCTTCCCTTCTTCCCTCCCTCCCGCATCTGTACCTCAGTGAGCAATTGAAGTGAAACACCTGATTTGAAGGTGAAGAAACCCCCGAAGGTATAATGTTTTACGAATGTTAAAACATTATTCTTCAACATAACGTTTCCAAAATCATAGGCATTTGTCGGGCAGTTTTGTCTAAGCTTGAAAAGGGAAGGTAACGTTTTAAAAAATTTGGAAATAGAATATGAAACACGCTTGTTGTTTGTCAGTATTTCATTTTTTTTTTTAAGGTTACGTGGTATCAAAGTGTTCAGGGAATATGTTGATGTCGGAAGGAAAAAAGTGGTTTTTAAGCTTCGAGGCAGATGTCGAATGAAATCTGGAATTTGTTATGTGGCAAGAGTGTTTGTGGCTATGATGACGTAACTAGATTTTCGTTTTATCATTTTTATCCTCATCTTTATCATCATTTATCAAGGGCATTAATATCATTATCCTTAATATCATCTTTATCATTATCGTCAATATCTTTATCTTTATCATTATCCTTAACATCACTTTTTTATCATTATCCTTAGCATCATCTTTATCTTTATCATTATCCTTAACATCGTCTTTATCTTTATCATCATCCTTATTGTTATCATCATTATCATTAGCATCATCTTTATCTTTATCATTATCCTTAATATCATCTTTATTATTATCCTTAACATCGTCTTTATCATTATCATTATCCTTAGCATCGTCTTTATCATCATCCATATCATTATCATCATTATCATTAGCATTAATATCACAAATTTTCACCGTGTTTATTTTACGTATCTTTATTATCTTCCTTTTCAGTATGATTAAAACACAGCGGTAGTATGATATGATCACCATCACCTTCACCATCAATGACGTCATCATTATGAACCTGATGGAAGTTATCTTTGAGGAACTTCGTTAAGGTTTTCTTCAATTATTTCCGACATCATTTTCGGGGAAGTCTAGATCAGTATTAACTCGAGGAGGTGTCATGGCGGATGTTTTTGATGATTGTTCAATGAATATATGACCATTAAAATCATTATTTTCCATCCTTTTTGGAAAAAATTGAAGAGACCAAAATGATCGACCATATTCACAATCCGCAACTTTGGTGACGTCATCAAAATAAACCCCACGTGCTTTTTTTTTTCTCCAAATATAGAATCGGACGCCATGACACCTCCTCGAGTTGCTACTGACCTTCTCCCATCAATTTTCTTCCTCTTCCGCCAACCTCTTTCCCTCCGCCGAGTCGAAACCGGTTTCATTATTTCCTCGACACAGACGGGCTACTTCGGGCCAAATAATGATACCAATGAGTTTGGTGATAACGAGCACTAATAATGATAAAATGCCAAAGGAGGAAACTGTGGGGTGTCTTGGGAGAAAAAGCCATAAAGATATATTTCCTGAAATCGAGAGATACCATTACGATCGACGTCACGACCGCCGCGCGCCGCCTCTTCCCTCCGTGGACCAATCAGAACCCGGCCTTGACCACGAGCTCGTTTCTCATTGGCTGATGGGGGAAGTGGGCGAGTGGTCCTCCGCAGGAAGTGAATGGAGGAAGTGGCGTATTATGTAATCACCGCTGACCCTGAAAGAGAATGGGGGAGACGAGGAAGAGAGAATA
>NC_091549.1:54065422-54067922 GCF_042767895.1 Penaeus vannamei
ATGATGATCGTAATATTGATAAGCATGATAAAGATAATGATCGTAATAATGATAAGCACGATAATAATAATGATCGTAATAATGATAATCATGATAATAATAACATCGATACTAATTACTCACGATTTTTGTTGAATACGACACTAACAATAAAACAAATACATTAATAACGACAACGATAATCACCATCATCACAATTACCATTACTCCCATAATCATCCTCATCTTAATATCACCGCCACCATTACCATTCCCATTACCCTATCACGCCCATCTCGATCCAGCAACCGCCCTTATCTCGCCTCACGCCCGTCAAGCGACCCGCCGACAAACAGACAAACACGACGGGCAAACGGACTGCATAATAAGGCAATCATAAACAAGTGCTTATGCTGTCACCTGGACCGGGAAGGCCAAGACCCTATCAACCTCTCTGTCTGTCCTTCTCCCTTCTCCCTTCCCCCTCTCTCCCTTTCCCTCTCCCTCCCTCCTATGCCTTTTCCCTGTCTGTGTTCTCACCTCTTCTCTCTCCTCCTCCTCCTCCTGCTCTGCCCACGCCTTCTCTTCTCGTTTATTTATTTTTCTCCTACTCATTATTTCCTTCTTCTCTTTCTTCTTTTCTTCTTGTTGTTCTTATTTTTTTCTTCTTCTTCTTCCTCCTCCTCCATTTCGTTTTTTTTATTTTATTCCTTTACTCCTCCTCCACCTCCTCCCCCTCCCCCTACTGTTGCTGCTGCTGCAACTCCTCTTCATTTTTCTCCATCTCTTTGTTTTTCTTCCTTTCCTCCTCCTCTCCCCTCCCTATCATTCCCCTAGGCACCCCATACCCCTCCCCCTCCCACCCCCGCTACCACAACCTCCAGCAAATACTCCTTTCCTTGGACTTAGCCCCCCCACCCCCACCCCTCCTCCTCCTTCACCCCCAACCTCCCCACCCTTCTCTCCTCCTTGGCTTCCCTACTCCCCCATTTTATTTTCCATCTTGTCTCCCCACGCCCCTTTCCCTTCCTCTCTGTCCCTCGTCCCTCTTTCCTTCTCGCTCACTCCCTCTTCCACTCCCTCACCCACTCCCTTTTGGCTTCCTCACCCCGCCTCATTGGATCTCCTGCTTATTATCGCTGATGGGTAAGGGGGGGGGGGGGAGGGAGGAGTAGGAAGATGAATTGGGGAGTGATGGAAAGGTGTAAGAATGGTGGGTGGAGTGAAGAAGGGAGGGAGGGGGGAGAGGGAGGAATGTAAGCAGAAGGAGAGACAAAAGCATAGATGGATATGTGTACACACACACACACACACACACACACACACACACACACACACACACACACACACACACACACACACACATATATATATATATATATATATAGACAGATAGATAGATAGATAGATAGATAGAGGGAGAGGGAGAGAGAGAGAGAGAGAGAGAGAGAGAGAGAGAGAGAGAGAGAGAGAGAGAGAGAGAGAGAGAGAGAGAGAGAGAGAGAGAGAGAGAGAGAGAGGCAAAGATAAAAACAAAGACACAGAGAGAGAGAGAAGAGAAGAGAAAGAGAGAGAGAAGAGAAAGAGAGAGAGAGAGAGAGAGGTAGTGACAGACAAAGACACAGAGACAGACATGCAGAAAGACAGAGAGATAGACTTACAGAAAGACAGACAGACAGACAGAGAGAGACAAACACAGACAGACAGACAGAGAGAACAATCCAGACCTATTTAATACCACGCCAGCGATTGTCTCTCGAAATGATAAATCCCCCCTCCCCACCCCCACCCCCCACTCCGCTCGCCCGATCAGATCCGGGTAAGTGAAGGAGAGGGAGGGAGGGAGAGGGAAGGGGGGGGGGAGTAGGGAGGAGAGGAGGAGAGGCAGTCTATGCTTTACTCATTACCAGAAGATAATGACTAGTAGCTAATCACTGACGGATTACATGTAATTACTCACCGACTCCGAAATGGGCGAAACAATAAGCTTCCCCCCAAAAAAAGAAAGAAAACAAGAGAACGACCATTCGATATGCGCGGGAGAGGGACGTCGTTAACCGTTGGGAATTGAACGAAATACGGAGGCAGGAGTTTATGAGGTGATTATGAGTTTTGGCAATCTGATCTGGTGCTTTGTATCGCGGGGTGGGGGGTGGGGGGGTGGCGGAGATGAGTGAGGTTGGGGAGGGAAGGGGAGGGAAGGGGGGATGCTAGGGGGGAAGGGGGTGGTGGAGGGAGGGAAGGGGGGAGGCTAGGGAGGGGAAAGGGGAGGCTAGGGAGGGAAGGGAGGGAGGGGAGGGGCAGGGGGGAGGGAGGGGGGAGACTGGTGTGGGAGGGAAGGGAAGGAGGAGGCTGGTGTGGGGGAGGGAAGGGAAGGGGGATGTGGGAGGCTAGGGAGGAAAGGAGGAGGGGAGGGAAGGGAAGGGGAACGGGGAGGTTGGTGTGGGGGGAAGGGAAGGGGGGGTGAGGGAGAAAGCATGAGGAACAATAACAGATGGAAATTACATATTATAGGCAAGGT
>NC_091549.1:54085422-54087922 GCF_042767895.1 Penaeus vannamei
TGGTGATGAGGAGGAGGAGGGGGAGGAGGAGGAGAAGGAGGAGGAGGATGGCGGTGGTGGTGGTGGTGGTGATTATTAGTATATCACTCTCCCTCTCTCTCACTCTTTTTATTTCTCTCTCACCTCTCTTTCTCTTTTTTTCTCTCTCTTTTTCTCTCTCTTTCTTTCTTCTCTCTCTCTCTCTCTCTCTCTCTCTCTCTCTCTCTCTCTCTCTCAATCTCTCTCTCTCTCTCATCTCACTAATCAATCTCTCATCTCCCTTCTCTACTTTCTCCTCATCTCCCTCCCCCTCCCTTTCTTCCTTCCTCTCCCTCCCTCCTCTTTCTCTCTCTCTCCCTCTCTCCTTCCTCTCCCTCCCCCTTCATTCCTTCCCTTCCCTCTCTCCCTTCCTTCCTTCCTTCCCTCCCTCCCCTCCTCCCTTCCTTCCCTTCCTCCCTTCCTTCCCTCCCTCCCTCCATACATCCTCCCTTCCTTCCCTTCCCCAACCCTTCTTTCCCTCCCTCCCCCTTCCTTCCTTCCCTCCCTTCCCTCTCTCTCTCTCTCTCCCTCTCTTGTTCTCTCTCCTTCAAACTTTATCCCAAGCGAATTTGAAAAGGATTGAAAGGGAAATACCAGACTCGGCCAAAAAGTCCCATTCCCCCAGCTGAACTTCGCTCGATCTCCGAAAAAGGATATTTATGAGTAGCGGCCGGGACCTCAAAAGTTCTCTTGTTTTATTCCATTTTGGCCGAGAGCTGAATTGGATATGTTGTTTATGGATCGTTTCGGATAATCGGAAACCCTGGATCTCGCTGCTTAACGGATTGTGGGTAATATTTTTTTTTCGGGGGATGGGGGATACAGACTAAGTTTTTTTTCCCCCTTTGATTTTGTTTTGTTTTTTTCTTTTTTAGTTAGATAATTGTAGGAATAATGATAATTCCTTGAAGATATAATAATACAAAGATCCTCCCCCCAGCTGGCTTGAGGATAGGCTTATAAAAAAACTACGTTCGTATTTTTTTTCTTTTTTTCCAGTTCTAGTTAGATAATAGTAAGAATAACGATAAATCCCTTAAGTTAAATGATATTACAACGATCCTCCCTCCCAGCTGGCTTATTTTCCAAGAAAATTTCCGGGGATAAGCATTATTTTGACATCGTGGTCCCCCAACCAGGTACATTATTGTTTCTCAATACCGACCCGACTCTACCAGCCTTACCCCCGACTCGCCTGCCATCTTGCGGCCATTCCAATAACCAGCGCGTTAATATCTGGTGGGGGTATCTTCTCTTTTAGGTTCGTTATCCACTTTATTAGTCTGTTCTTGCTAGTTTTTTTTAATGGTTGTTTATTTTGATTTTGTTTGTTTTATTTTTTTTGCTCTTTGTGTCTTCTTTTCTTGTATTTCTTTCTTTCTCCTTTGTGTTTTTATTTTTTTTATTTCGTCCCCATCTTTTTTTGTTCTATCTATTCTTTTGTAGTTGTTTATTCTTTGCCATTTCTTTTCTCATTCTTTTGTATCTTCTTTCTTTCTTCTATCTTTTAAATATTTCTTCCTTATCTGTTTTCTCATACTTCTTCGACCTGTTTCTTCTCCTCTATAATTACTTTTCTGATCTGATTCTACCCACTTTATTTCGTTCTTCACCTCCTTGTTGTTTTTCTTCTTCCTCTTCTTCACCTTCTTCTTGTTGTTTTTCCTCCTCCCTTCCTCAACTTCTTGTTGTTTTTCTTCTTCCTCTTCTTCACCTTCTTATTATTGCTTTTCCTCCTCCCTTCTTCACCTTCTTCTTGTTGTTTTTCTTCTTCCTCTTCTTCACCTTCTTCTTGTTGTTTTTCCTCCTCCCTTCTTCAACTTCTTGTTGTTTTTCTTCTTTCTCCTCTTCACCTTTTTGTTGTATATCTCCATCCCTTCTTCATCTTATTATTGCTTTTCCTCCTCCCTTCTTCAACTTCTTCTTCTTGTTCTTCTTGTTCTTTTTCTTCCTCCTCAACTTCACCTCCTTGTTGCTTTTCTTCCTCCTCTTCTTCACCTCCTTGCTTTTCTTCCTCCCTTCTCCACCCAATTTCTTATTCCTCCAAAATGACTTGACTCTCGTCAGCTCCAAATGACCGGAGGCTGACAGTGTCTCCCGATCACACGGATTCATACACTGACATTAATTTGCATGTTATTCATAGCAATTAGGGTTAGAAATTCCAGTGTTTGTGTATTATGGGACATACCTGGAATGCGGACTTATTGTGGGCATGTGTACACTTACATACGCACACCCGTCTGTACGTACATGGTGCTCTGTTCATAGGGATGTGTATATAGTGGTAAGGGTATGTAGATATGTGTATATATTTCGGGTATGTGGTTTAATACCGTACATCCTTATGGGTCTATGTATACATATGTACTTACATTCTTACCTTTATACACCACTTGCGTACTGATATACATTTACACACTCACACACGCACACACACACACACATACATACATACATACATACAAGGGTATCTCTCTCT